>NC_091480.1:93735079-94032336 GCF_036971445.1 Narcine bancroftii | reverse complement strand
TGGAAGGGTGGAGGCATTCACCCTGGGGGGGGAAGGGTGGAGGCATTCACCCAGGGGGGGGCGAGGGGGGTGGAATTCACCCTGGGGGGGACGAGGGGGAGGGGATCTCCCACTGGGGGGGGCGAGGGGGGTGGCATTCACCCTGGGGGGGCGAGGGGGCGGTGGCATTCACCCTGGGGGGGCGAGGGAGTGGCATTCACCCGGGGGGGGCGAGGGGGAGGGGATCTCCTCCTGGGGGTCGAGGGGGGGTGGCATTCACCCTGGGGGGGGGGAAGGGTGGAGGCATTCACCCTGGGGGGGGGAAGGGTGGAGGCATTCACCCAGGGGGGGGCGAGGGGGGTGGAATTCACCCTGGGGGGGGACGAGGGGGAGGGGATCTCCCACTGGGGGGGCGAGGGGGGTGGCATTCACCCTGGGGGGGCGAGGGGGGTGGCATTCACCCTGGGGGGGCGAGGGAGTGGCATTCACCCGGGGGGGCGAGGGGGAGGGGATCTCCTCCTGGGGGGGCGAGGGGGGTGGCATTCACCCTGGGGGGGGGCGAGGGGGGTGGCATTCCCCCTGGGGGGGCGAGGGGGGTGGCATTCACCCTGGGGGGGGGAAGGGTGGAGGCATTCACCCTGGGGGGGGAAGGGTGGAGGCATTCACCCAGGGGGGGGCGAGGGGGGTGGAATTCACCCTGGGGGGGACGAGGGGGAGGGATCTCCCACTGGGGGGGCGAGGGGGGTGGCATTCACCCTGGGGGGGGCGAGGGGGGTGGCATTCACCCTGGGGGGCGAGGGAGTGGCATTCACCCGGGGGGGGCGAGGGGGAGGGGATCTCCTCCTGGGGGTCGAGGGGGGTGGCATTCACCCTGGGGGGGGCGAGGGGGGGTGGCATTCCCCCTGGGGGGGCGAGGGGGGTGGCATTCACCCTGGGGGGGGAAGGGTGGAGGCATTCACCCTGGGGGGGGGGAAGGGTGGAGGCATTCACCCTGGGGGGGGGGCGAGGGGGGTGGCATTCACCCGGGGGTGGTGAGGGGGGTGGCATTCACCCAGGGGGGGGGCGAGGGGGGTGGAATTCACCCTGGGGGGGGTGAGGGGGGTGGCATTCACCCAGGGGCGGGTCGAGGGGGGTGGCTCTCCCCCTGGGGGGGGCAAGGGTGGAGGCATTCACCCCTGGGGGGGGGCGGAGGGGGGTGGCATTCCCCCTGGGGGGGCGAGGGGGGTGGCATTCACCCTGGGGGGGGCAAGGGTGGAGGCATTCACCCTGGGGGGGGGCGAGGGGGGTGGCATTCACCCGGGGGGGGGTGAGGGGCGTGGCATTCACCCAGGGGGGCGAGGTGGTGGCATTCACCCTGGGGGGGACGAGGGGGAGGGGATCTCCCACTGGGGGGGGTGAGGGGGGTGCATTCACCTGGGGGGGCGAGGGGGGGGTGGCATTCACCCTGGGCGGGGGGGCGAGGGGGGTGGCATTCACCCTGGGGCAGTCGAGGGGGGTGGCTCTCCCCCTGGGGGGGGCGGTGGGTGCATTCACACGGGGGGGGCGAGGGGGGTGGCATTCACCCTGGGGGGGGAGGGGGTGGCATTCACCCTGGGGGGGAGAGGGGGAGGGGATCTCCCCCTGGGGGGTAGAGGGGGAGGGGATCTCCCCCTGGGGGGGCGAGGGGGAGGGGATCTCCCCCTGGGGGGGGCGAGGGGGGTGGCATTCACCCTGGGTGGGCGAGGGTGGGGGCATTCACCCTGGGGGGCGCAGCAAGGGTGGGGGCTCTCCCCCTGGGGGGGCGAGGGGGTGGCATTCACCCTGGGGGGGATGAGGGGGAGTGGATCTTCTCCCTGGGGGGGGTGAGGGGGGTGGCATTCACCCTTGGGGGGGCGAGGGGGTGGTGGCATTCACCCTGGGGGGGGCGAGGGGGGTGGCATTCACCCTGGGGGGGTCGGGGGGTCTCTCCCCCTGGGGGTGCAGGTGAGAGGGTGGGCGGGCGAGGGGGGGGCTCTCCCCTGGATGTACCCTTTGCATTATAACCAACACAAGGTCGGACAGGCTATCCTAATCAGCAAACACAGCTTCACATGGTAAACTCATTAAACCATCAGGAATATTTATGGAGCTCCTGAGATCGTCTAGAAGAAATAGAATTAGCGCTGGGAAGGTCATGCATTGGGTGCGCTTTTCCAGAAATGTTCTATAGTGGCGAGGGAAAATGTACAGGTTCCAAATGCAGGAAAACGCGGTGGGAGATGTCATATGGAACCTTATATATCCTGGGGGGTGGGACAAGTTCGCTAAACGCTTGCAAATGGGTTGAGTTCTGCATGGAGCCACACTGACAACATCACTTGAATGAGTGAAAGGAAAACCCTGCCTTTGTGAGATAGTCGCTGAAGCATTGCAACATTGCGTGTTGAGCAAAATGGCTCTCTGGCTGAGCAGCGTGCAGGAGGTGTGAGCCAGGAGCAGAATGTGAACTTGAATCCTTGTGCAAGTTATCAGTTACGTTTAAATCACCTTCTGAGTACATTTCTAATAAAAGATTGAGTTTACTTGCAAACAGCAAGTACATCGTCCTTGCCCTTTTTTTAAAATGTTTTGTTTTGCAAATTATTGCATTAGCAGGTTTCATCAGAAATTAAAACAACCCCACATAACTTAGAAACTTGTAATTCATTAAAGTGCCATTAATCCAATTTAATGAAAGATAGATTGTATGAAGTTTTGGAGCAACTAAAAATCAAATTCTCTGAGTACCCACGAGAAGAATTATTTTATCCTTATTTATGTGTGGATTTTTTTCCAGCAACTGCAATATCAAGCAAATTGAAGGATTTATTTTCAAGTAACATGGTGATTGGCTATTCTTCTGGTAAGACCTGTATGATCTTTTACCTCTGACCTTATCCCACCATCTTGGTGGACGATGATGTAGACCAATGGGGTTGTATGTGGCCCCTCATATCTCCTCTGAGGGCCATAACACACTGAAAGGGGACCGTAGTCTGAAATCATAAAATATTTTAAAAAAAATTTTATGTAGTTTGTAGGAAAGAAATACAGAAGAAACCAACCAAATGACTGTTTCAACAGGGAAGCGGCCCCATAAACTTTGAGCCTAAGGGGGCCATAGCCAAAAAAAAGGTTGAGAATGGCTTATGGAGACCCTTCACTTCAGCTTTTCTTTTTTTTTTATATTTTATTTTTCACACTGTGAACCATATCAACCAAAATATGTACAAACGTTTCTCATTAAATATACACAGTGGCATTTTCTCCCTTTTTTCCCCCCCTTTCCCTCCCTCCCCTCTTCCCACCCCCTCCAAAAACCCATATATATTCAACATATACAATACAATAAAACCATAAAACAATATCTTCACACAAAGGAAAACACTTCAGCTTTTCAATGGTAAGAAACCAGAAAATAACTTCATTAGAAACTTCAGCCTCTGTCTGCACTTCTTGTAATGTGGTCAGTGCTTCCTCTGAGCCATTTTTCTCTCTGAAGTTCTCTCCATGCAATCCAGATACGGTTGCCCATAGAGTGGAATTAAACAAGAGAGTCTGTAGGTGAAGGAACTCATCAGGGCATACATAACCAACATTTTTGGGTTGAGTCCTTCAGTCAGAGCAAAAAAGCAGGTTGGTGCCTGAGGAAAACACTGGCGGGAGGGACAGGGGGGAGGAACACAGGCCCACAGGCAAGAGGTCTAACATGGATATGGGTGGGAGGGCAAAAGAGGCAAAAAGCTTGGAAGTGAGAGGGAATGGTGGGATGCTGGAGGAAAGGAGACAGCAGGAGGGGAGAAGCCTAACAGAAAACCGAGAAGTCGCCACTGATTGGAGGATGCCAGATGCAAAACTAGGTATTCTTCCTCCATTTTGCAGGCGGCCTTGGTTTGGCAGTGCATGAGGCCATGGAAAGACATTTTGGTGTAGGAGTGGTGCACAGAATTAAAATGGTTGGCCAGTGGGTTGTCTTCATTTTTGCAGTAGACTGAGCGAAGTGCTCAATGAAATGATCTCCCTGTCTGTCTCCTGTGTCTCTGATGTAGAGGAGGCCAGAACAGGAGCACCAGATTGCAGTAGATGCCTTAGTTATATGTGTGGACAACCCAATAGTGGGCTTCTACGGTTGGTACTGTTGGTCACACTATAATTGTCTAGCCTGGCATACATTCTCCCCATTCTGGCAACACTTGGAGGAAAGACAAGGTTTGGAAAATAAACTCTGAGTAAGAGCCCTCTCAACTCATTTCTCCTCAGCAGGCAAGATGGTAGACAGTCGTGCTGCTTCATTAGTCCTGTGTCACTGACCGTGTCTGAGAGGCTCTGGATGATGGTGCCTGGAGCAAAAAACAATTTGCTGGAGGAGCTCAACAGTTTGAGCAGCCACAGTGGGAGAAAGAGTCAACCTTTTGGATCTGAACTCTTCATCTGAATTCTTCCAGCAAATTATTTATTGCTCTATCTATTTCCCAATGTTTGTTTTCACTCCTAAATGTTGGGAAGACTGGCAGTCCGCTGGATGAGTTAAAGTTTTGTCTCAATTGAGGAATTAACCCAGATATGAAAACAGCCATAAGTAGTTTTCTATAGGGGCTGGCCACTAGCAGGGCTGTATGTTTCAAGTAAACTTGTCTTGATTGGTGGGAATTTGCTTTCTAACAAATTAAAAACCCAAAAGTCTGCACTCACCGTGACTGAAAAAAAACACAATGCTGGAGAAACTCAGCAGGTCAAACAGCGTATAAAGGCCTGAGCCCTTCAATATTTCTGATTTATAGACCTTCATGCTCTTCGAGGTTAAAACCCCCAATCCATTTTGAATTTCCACCCTCAAGCACTGCATCGAGTTCAGGAACAGATGAAGCAATTTATCGTGCTTTGCGTTGCCTCAGAACCTCCAAAAGGCAGATCTTCAGAATTCAATTTTACCTTTTTAGTTTTTATTTTCAAATGTATTTATGGCTTAATGTTGATTCATCCTGTGACAAATCTTATTGTAAAATTTATTTATGAGCTAATGTGTACACTGTAATTATTCGGGGATATTGGAATCTTCTGCTGGCAGCTTCACGCTTAGCACAAAAACATTGGAATTGGATGGTGTCTGGAGTTAAATACCATCCTTTGCATTATTCCACACGCTGCAAGATTTTTTTTGGAAGTGTGCATTCATCCTGGTTCCATCAGAGAGCCTGCTGCACTATTAGTGACCTTTGAGATGAGATGATTTTTAAAAAAAAAGATCCATCTGCTCTCTTGTGTATGTGGAAGTAAACATTCATTAGCGGAAGAGCAAAGGAGTGTAGCCGACTGTGACAAAGAAACACACACACTTGTAGTGGGAGGTTAAACTCTGAGATTTATTGAGGCTGGAAAGGCTCCTTTTATACAGGTAGAGTTCCCGCTGTTTGTTTGATTGGCTGACATCAGCCACATGAATAACAATAGCGGGCGGGAACATTCTTGTATGTGAATACCCTTCTTCCCCAGCCTCTTATTGATCTGTTAGCTGGGCAGCTTGGCCAGCACCATTTTAGGGCTGCTGGTCTTGCACTGCTCCAGCGTTCAACTGTGCCGGTTTGCTGTGTTAAGGGGGTGCGTTACGCTGCTGTTTACTGCCATACACGCTGCGCAATGTGCCGGCTCAATCTCTGTGGTGGCGGGCCGCCACAGGAGCTTAACGTTTAATTTGAAGATACTAGACAGTAACAGGCCCTTCCAGCCCACGAACCTGTACATCCCGAATACACCAATTAACCTATGACCCCCATATGTTTTTGGAGGGTGGTAGGAAACCAGAGCACACAGAGGAAACCCACGCGGACACGGTGGGAACGTACAAACCCCTAAGAGACAACGTTTAATTCGAATCCAGGTCGCTGGTGCTATAATAGTGTGGCGTTAACCATTGTTACATAGTTTTAAAAAATGGATATTGTCACTGGAGTTATTGCCATTCTTTCAGTCAACAGCTGTAAATAAAGCAGATTTCCACCCTCATTATCACTTTGATGCAGTGGGTGCTTGTTTGCCACATTTCCCACGACATTCAGAGCATCGTACAGCTTGAAAGAAGTCCTTCAGCCGTACCTGTTCATGTTGACCAAGTTGGCTTTCTGGGTCTGTCAATATTCCGCTAAGCCCTTCCTATCTATATATCTGTCCAAATGTCTTTTGAACTTGGCAGTTGTACCAACTTCTTCAGCTCCCTCTGAAAGCTCGTCGCAGAGAGGGAGTAAAAAAGTTCTCCCTCAGATCTCTCCCCTTTAACCTTTGCCAGAATTGGGGGTGGGGGGTGGGGGCGGAAAGAAGGTTGTTAACGTTCACTTTATCCATAACCTGATGATGTTATAACCTTCTATAAGGGGACCCCTCAGCCACCAAGTCAGTTTCTAATCCAGTAGGTGACTCTACATTCAGGGAGAAAGAACATTTAGTGTACCAACCAGCATTCCTTCCTTCCTGAGATGATTAAGGGATGTAACATGCTCAGTCTGTTCCACAGTGGAAAGAGAGACCCTTTGCCTTTTGTAGAATACTCCTTTGCTATAGTTTTATTGGATACAAGCATGCTCCCAGCAGGAATGTCTATAAATTGAGATTTCTTGAGATTACTCCATGGAAAGTTCTGATACCTATTTCAACGGAGTAGCTAATGGGATTTGTGATCTGTTTCTTTCATGAGATGGGAAATTTTGTTTTTCCCTAATGTGAATTATTGGTGCCTATTTTGCCTGCTCAGTCAGTTGATCCTCTTGAAGGAAAGCAATTAGAGCTCGAGTACGTTCTCAGGCTTGAATGCTAGGGCTGTGACAGATTGAACAGCTGGACAGTTGGAAGTGAGCAGCTCAATTGTGAGAAATTGGAGAGCTGGACTGGTCATGGTGGGGTAGTGGGGTGGGGGGGGGGGTGATCAGTTGCAGTCAGCGCACAGTTGGGCGGAGATGAGATGGAAGCTGTGAAGCCAGCCACGATGTGGAGAGGAATTGGTCAGCTGGTGTGATGGGGGCTGCACAGCTGGACTCGGAAAGATTTCACATCTGGAGTGTGGTGAGCTGGAAGGTCAAAGATTGGACAGAGAGGGCCCTGACAATTGACTGAGAGAGACTGGTTGGCTGGACACTGGCATCACTTGATATTCAGGATTTGATGAGAAGAACAGGATGACGCTGAAGAAAACCATGTCCCCTTGATGAACAGGCCTCCTGCAAATCTGAGGCTGAGGTGAGGAGCACACTATGCAAAGTGAACCCACACAAGGTGGCAGGATCAGACAACACACCTGGTTGGATACTGAAGGACCAATTGATGGAGGTCTTTGCGGACATCTTCAACACCTCACTGCAGCAGTCCACCATTCCCACAGGGTTCAAGATAGCCACCATCATCCCGGTACACAAGAGGACAATAACTGGCCTCAGTGATGATCACTCTGTGGCACTGACCTCCACCATTATGAAATGCTTTGAGCATCTGCTGATGGAACGCATCAAAGCACAACCCCCCAAAGATGCTCGACCCATTTCAATTTGCCTATAGAAGAAACCATTCCACAGACAATACTAAAGCTTGTCCCTTCACTCCATCTTGTCCCAAATGGACAACAACATCTCAAATGCCATACAGCTGTTCTTTGACTTGGTGTTTAATACAACATTCCCCAGAGGCTGGTGGAGAAACTGTCCTCAGTCTCAACACCCCTCTCAGTAACTGGATTCTGTACTTTCTAATGGAAAGGCACAATCTGTATAGGTCAGTAGCAGAACATTGAGCGCCATCACTCTGAGCACTGGTGCATCTCAGGGCTGTGGGCTCAGCCTGCTCCTGTTCACGCTACTTACTGACCCACGACTGTATCACCAGATCCTTTTCCAGCAGTGTCATCAAGTGTGCAGATGACACAGCAGCAGTTGGCCTCATCAAAAACAATGATGAGTCGCTTTACATGGTCATGATTATGGTGCAACCTGAATTTCATCGTGGACAAGATGAAGGAGATGATTGTGGACTTCGAGGACCACACCAACATCTCTGTAGTGGAGAGAGTGGAGAGCACAAAGTTCCTTGGAGTTCACTTCATAAGTGACCTATCATGAGCACTTGTTAGGAAAGCACAACAGTGACTGCACTTCCTGAGAAGACTGAGCCCTAACTCCAATGTATTTACTATTTGTCTGTAAATGTATGTGTCAGGTCTGTTGTGTGTCTGCACTGAGGTCTGGAGGAACTGTTTCATCAGGTGGTACTTGTACAATCAGTCAAACTTGACAACTGGAGTTAAGTATTAATCTTTCTTTTAATTATCAGACAGAAGAGATTAAAATGATGAAGATTCGAGTCTCGTCTTCTGACAAAAGCAAAATGTATAGGTATAAGTTAATGATGGGAATGCATTTGTACCCTCAGACAATGTATATATTGGTGTCTGAGAGTACCTTTTGGATCCAGACCCTTGTGTGTAGTTAGATCAGCAAGGAAAATTCCAATAAACAATCGTGATGAAACAGTTAACTCTGGCAGAAGGTATCAGTCTGACCATTTTAGGTCTCTTTAAAGGATGGATCCTTTGATCTCTTGACTTTTTGATGTTTTCAGCTGTTTTTATTTTCTTTGTTTCTTTCAATCGTGAATGGCTCAATCCTAGCAAAACGGAATGTGTGTGTTTCATGATATGTCACCCTTCCATGAAGCGCTTCCATGAGAAAAGGAAAGAATATGCAAAACCACATTAAAGGCAGTCAGAGACCCAGTTCATCCATTGTTAGTTTACATTTATTTAATAACTGTGCAATGAGTTCACAGCCATGCAAAATGAGCTGCCATTTACAAATCAACTTCATTTCTGCTTTTAGTCTCCTGACCTGAGGAAGGAGAGATTTGTAGTAGATTGAGTGCACTGAAGGTTGACCAGATTGGCTCCTTCAATAAAGCTTCTGCAACATGAGGAATGATTAATCAGACTGAGCATATACTGTCTTGAGTTTGAAAGAATAAAAGGTGATCTTATTTGAAATATAGACATTCAAAGGGTCATTGTGGAATTGATGGGATCCTGATTGAATAGTCTAGAACCAGGAATCACAGTCTCGGAGTAAAGGGTTGGCCATTCAGGGCTGAACATCCATCACAGTAGCATGGATCTCCCAGTGGCCACTCATTTAAATTCCTCACCCCATTCTCTGGCTGACGTGTCTGTCCATGGTCTCGTGCACTGCCAGAGAGAGACCATCCACAAATTTTCCCAGCTCTCTCTCCCTCTTGTCTCTCTCAATAGGCCCTTTTATACAGTCAAAACGCCCGAGTGCAGCTTATCTCCATGAATGCGTCCTAGCCGACTCCAAGGTGCCCACTGTAATCCCTCTCCGAGGAAGGGTCAACAGTGGACCGCTGCACTTGGCTGCCTAGCATGGATGTAATGCTACTGCAAGCGGCTGGCTAGTGGCGTGCTAATAATGTTGTGGTGGCGTTGTCAGCCTGAGACGCAGGAGCAAGATTTTTAAAACACCAACATGAATGACGTTGACTTAGCGGGCAGTACTATGGCACCAGTCGCTGCACAACATGAATGTGATGCAAGAGCAGCCTTTTAGGGCTGCTCCTCACACTAACCCTCCGAGACTCTCATATTTATAAAACAATATTTATTTGTATATATGGATTCTTGTCCTGAATATGTCTTGTTTGTCTGTATGTGTGTTGGGTCTGGTAAGGTGTCCGCACTGTTTTGCATTTGAGGAAAGGTTGTACTTGTGCAATTAAATGACATTAAATTTGGCTTGACTCATGTTTCTGAGGTAAAGGATCTCTTTGAAGGGCCAAATGGTCTGCTCCTATTTCTTGCATGCTCATCATTTCCTTTCATTTTCCGTGATGTAGAAATTTAATAAAGCCTTACCACATTAAAGGCAGCCACTGGCTATTGAGCTGGTGAAGGAGCGATCCAATTAAGATCATTTGACTTTTTTTTCCCCTGTGGTGAAAAAATTATTTAAAAGCAAAGCTCAATTAATCCAATAAAAAGCACACAACATATTATTGCATTTACATGGACTATCAGAATGTTGCTGAGTGCTGGTTTCAGACGACAACTAAATGCAAGGCATTACGTGTCGATTAGACTTTTTGGTGTATAAGATCACTCCAGCAACATAGCACCATAATCCTTCTGGCCCTCTGCTGACAGGTTGAGCTGTCTCAGAGCCTGCACGTGACCAGGCATCAACACTTGTGCCTCAGTGTGCTCCTTTCAAAGGCCACCTTCAAGGACAAGGTGACCACTGGTCTAATTGGCCTGTGCTGTTGACAGGACAAAGGGAAGGGAGAAAGGAAGGGCCACTTTGGATGGGGGGGGGGGGGGCACAGATACTCGGTGTCCCTGAAGTCAAATCATCTAATTGTACAAGTATAACCCAACGAAACAGCATTCTCCGGTCCTTGGTGCAAAAGAAAAAACAGTAGATACACAACCAGACATAACACACATACAGACAAACAGTACACATGGAGGACAAGTATTTAATTTATACATATTCTTTCATGAGTATGAAAGTCTCAGATGGTTAGTGTGAGCAGCTTCTTCGGTCTTGTGGCATTCTCACTGCCTGTGGGAAGAAGAGGCTCTCTTGAGCTTCTCCTTGTGGTTGAGAGCGCCATGCTATGTTAGTGGAGCCTCTTCATGTGCCTTCATGGCAACCAAACATTGACATCTTTTGTATATTAATACACAACATTAATGTAATCTTGAAATTTTATGTTGGATTGGGGCCAGGAGAAGGATCGGGAAAGCAGAAATTTAGATGAGAAGAGGGAATCGGCCAGCTGGCAGTGGTGGTTGAATAAGGAGGGTGGAATTGTATAGCGAGAGACCAGCAGCTGAGGGACCTTGGAAATTAAGCAGTGTTGGTGGAGATTCAGCTGAGTGGTTCACTTGTGTTGCACTCCCAGTCGTATGCTGCACTGGGAACACTGTGCTATCCAGGGAGTCCCCAGCAAGGTAATATCTTGGGACAGTGTGGTGGAAGAGAGTGTTGCACAAGGGGTTATGTCACCCCCAGCACCCCTATCATGGACATTGCAGTGGGGAGCAGAAGATGACTCATTCTCAGGAGTGTGTGGTTGAATTTCAGGAGTAATGAGAAATAATGCAGTCACATTTCACTTTGGAATGACCTGATGTTCGATGGCATAATGCTGAAAAGAAAAAACGAATATTGAAATAGAAATTTTTTCTTAATCCATTCAAAGCGAAGAACTTGTGGTTTTATGATATATTGCTGTAATGGAGAGTGCCACAGACTGTGGCTCATGAAGAAGGGTTTGTACTGTTGTAGCTGATGTTAGTAGGCAAACCGCTTCGCATTTGCAAAATTGTGATATTTCACTCCAGAATTAACCCTTTTGAAATAAATCAATGGTACGTGTCTGAAGGAAAAGCAAGGAGATAATGTTTATTGACCATTATTGACCATCAATGGAAGTATATAAAAATTACTACAAATATAAACCTCTTGTCTGAGCTCCTCCTCCTCCTGTTTCCCCCACCCCCACTATTTTGTTCGGGCACCTGCCTACGTGTTGCACACGCCTAGATGAAAGTCTCAAGCCCAAAACGATGGTTTTGTATCTTTACCTTTGCTAAATAAAATAAGCTGCTTGACTTGCTGAGTTTCCCCAGGATTGTATTTAACTACAAATGAAAAATGATGTTTCCACCAATTCGTACCAATTTGCTATCAACGATGAATATTTTAGCTGCAAAATGAAGAATCCATCATCAAAATCTCCCCGATCTTGATCGCAGAACCCATTCAGTTTACAGCTGAATAACTTGTTTAATGTTGTAAACTGCAGCTGCTTTCCACTGATAAGACCAAACCATGCAAAGCCTTGTGCCCATTTAGTAGCTCAAATAAAAAAAAGCTGATCAGTCGATAACATTCAACAACTCACAATAGTACATCTGAATAATAATACCTGACGATATTTGTTAGCTCTTGTTCTGTAATGCCCTGTCATGTATTTGCTTTGTTATTTATTTCTCATCCAGTGGCTGATTTTGTAAAGTTGCTTTCAGCTTCGGCTTTGTAACTTCCATTCCACCGTATAATTTGTACATTTTATTTTTAAATTCAAGCATTCATTCTCCCTCACACCATTGAGGTGTTCCTCTTCAACCCCTGTTTCTTTAGGTACCCAAGCCATATCCTGATTTACCAACTACTGCACTCTCAAATACTGCTCAGCAATGTTTGATGTTTTTGATCCTTCAGAGAAGGTTAATCGATGACGACGATTCTCCTTCTGGAGTGACATAAAGATTCATTATGGAGCAAGGCACTTCTCCCTTGTGAAAATTAAAACAAAACACATAATCTGGAAATCTTAAATCAAAACCAAAAATATCAAAAGCATCTATAGAAAAGGGCAGCATCTATGAAAAGAAACAGGCATAATATTTCAGGTCTGAGACCCCCCCCCCTCCCCTCCCACAACTGAACATACCTGGTAATATTTATGACCTCATGTTCTGTTCTGGCCTGTGATGTATTTCGTTATTTATCTCTCACTCTATGGCGGATATGAACCTTGCCATTGTAATTTCCATTTCAATGTAGAGTTTTTCACTAGTCGCGAAAGTAAAATTGGACCGAGAGAGTATCTCTGATAGATGAGACCAATTTTGAAGGTCATTTTGGTTCTTCATCTGTGTAAAATGTTGCTTATACCTGGGCTGTGGGACCGGCCAGAAAACTATTCTCAGAGAGACAAAATCTAAACCACAATAAGCATGCTTGGATCGTCCATTTATTTATTTTTATATATTAATTTAGACAGACAGCATGGTTACAGGCCCCTCTGGCCCATGAGCCCAAGCCACCCAATACCCCAATAATCTCTAACCCCGGTACATTTTAGAGGGTGGAAGTCAACCAGAATACCCAGAGGAAACCCAGGCAGACACTGGGAGAACATACAAACTCCTTACAGACAGTGCTGATTCGTTGCAATAACTGCTATGAACAAAGAACAATACAGCGCAGTACAGGCCCTTCGGCCCTCTTGTGCTGACCCTTTTACCCCTTCCTAAAAAAATACTAAACTCTCCCTACCCCATAATCCTCTATTTTTCTTTCATCCATTTGCCTGTCTTAGAGTCTCTTACTTTAAATACCCCCAATGTTTCAGCTTCCACCATCATCCCCTGCAAAGCATTCCATGCACCCACAACTCTGTATATATAAACAAAAGACACAACTTGCCCCGATGTCTCACCTGAACCTCCCTCCCTTAACTTTGTACATAGGTCCTCTGGTGTTTGCTGATCCTGCCCGAAGAAAGTGCTGGATGTCCACTCTATCTATGCCTCTCATAATTATATAGACCTCTATGAAGTCTCCTCTCATCCTTCTAAGCTCCAAAGTGAAAAGTTCCAGCTCTGCTAACTTTGCTTCATAAGACATTTCCCAATCCAGGGAACATCCTGGTAAATCTCTGCACTCTCTCCATAGCTTCCACATCCTTCCTATAATGAGGTGACCAGAACTGAACACAATCCTCTAAATGTGGTCTCACCACATCAGAGATTTGTAGAGTTGCAATATGACCGCTACTCCTGAATTCAATCCCCTTTTAATATATCCAAACATCTCATAGGCCTTCTTAACTATCCTATCAACAAAGTGGAAGAGTTGTCCAAGGAAGGAGGAAGGCATGAAAGTTGGGAAAATTCAAAATTGAGTCTGAAAGGCTGCAACATTGAAAATGAGACATTTCCCGTCAAGCTTGCGTGGTGCTTGTAACAAGTCCAGAATTGATTCACAAAATAGCTCCTGAATTTCCTAAATGAGAGCACAGCATTGCTAAATGTCAAAAAGAGCATTTCATTGGCTTTAAAGTATTTTGACTCTTCCTGCAGAGGAAGTGATCCAAAGCTACGAAATCAAGAACTAGGGTCACAAATTAAGGGCCAATCCATTGGGACAGATATATCTTCATTCAAGCAGGTAAATCTTTGTAATTCTCTGGTTCTAAAGGCTACAGAAGCTCACTTATTAGTTGTGTACAAAACAGAGATTGATTGCTTTCTCAATATTAAATGGATATGGTGATTGGGCAGTAAAATTATACTGGATGTTTTAAAAAAAACAGCCAGGATTGAGGGGCTGAATGGTTTACTCCATTTCTTGCATTCTTATGAGTGAACTCAGCCTCATGTTATAGTATCTTAGGCATTTCCATCGGGCACACAAAACTCAAAACGGTCAACCAGTTTACCTATCTCGGCTGCACCATTTCATCAGATGCAAGGATCGACAACGAGATAGACAACAGACTCGCCAAGGCAAATAGCGCCTTTGGAAGACTACACAAAAGAGTCTGGAAAAACAACCAACTGAAAAACCTCACAAAGATAAGCGTATACAGAGCCGTTGTCATACCCACACTCCTGTTCGGCTCCGAATCATGGATCCTCTACCGGCATCACTTACGGCTCCTAGAACGCTTCCACCAGCGTTGTCTCCGCTCCATCCTCAACATTCATTGGAGCGACTTCATCCCTAACATCGAAGTACTCGAGATGGCAGAGGCCGACAGCATCGAGTCCACGCTGTTGAAGATCCAACTGCACTGGGTAGGTCACGTCTCCAGAATGGAGGACCATCGCCTTCCCAAGATCGTGTTATATGGCGAGCTTTCCACTGGCCATCGTGTCAGAGGTGAACCAAAGAAGAGGTACAAGGACTGCCTAAAGAAAGCTCTTGATGCCTGCCCCATTGACCACCGCCAGTGGGCTGATCTCACCTCCAACCGTGCATCTTGGCGCCTCACAGTTTGGCGGGCAGCAACCTCCTTTGAAGAAGACCGCAGAGCCCACCTCACTGACAAAAGGCAAAGGAGGAAAAACCCAACACCCAACCCCAACCCACCAATTTTCTCCTGCAACCGCTGCAACCGTGTCTGCCTGTCCCGCATCGGACTTGTCAGCCACAATCGAGCCTGCAGCTGACGTGGACTTTTTACCCCCTCCATAAATCTTCGACCGCGAAGCCAAGCCAAAGAAGTGTATAATTATCAATCGTGATTGTTGTGTATTGAAAATTTCAGTCGAGAATTTTCTCCAGAGATCAGGGGCTGCTTCTCAGCCACTAATTGCAGTGTTTTGGTTTGTTTAAGTAAACCTTTTCAGCTGGGAGGTCAGTTCCTTCTCTTCTGTTAGTAAAGAATTTTTAATCTGCAATTTAAATGTAATTTTTTTAATATAATAATTGAAATTTACATGCAATAAAATTAAAGTAATTTAAATTCCAATTGTAACTTCCCACAGAAGAAGGTTGTCATGGAAACAAAGCGTTTTCTTGGGGATGTCTAATGAAAGCTTCTGGACGAAGAGGTTTAGTGCTCAGGTTTCAGAATTATTGTCAGAGTACAGACATGACATCACATACAACCCTGAGATTCTTTTTCCTGTGGGCACAGCAGAATTGCCACTAATTGGTAGTGCAAAAAATAAATTGTACAAAGCGTAGACATGTAAACAAATTAAAAACTGTGAATAGATAACGAATGTAAACAGATAGGAACATAGGAAGTAGGAACAGGAGTAGGCCAAAGATGACCCATCGAGCCTGCTCCACCATCCAATACAATCATGGCTGATCTAATTTATGACCTAACTCCACCGACCTGCCTCCTCCCCATATCCCCTAATTCCCCAATCATGTAAAAATTGAAGCATGTCAAGGTTAAGAAAGAGGAAGCGCTAGATCTTCTTAAATATATTCAGATATACAAGTTCCTGGGAGCGGATGCAATTAAAAAAACATAATCTATGCAATACATTGATTATTGCAGCTGCCCCCTGACACACTGTTCACATAAGGTTTAGGGCGGCATTGCTGGCACAATGCTATTGCATCACCAGTAATCCGGGTTTGAATCTGGCACTGTCTGCAAGGAGCTTTTACCTTTCCCCATGATTTCCTCCAATTGCTCTGATTTCCTCTCACCCTTCAAAATATACTGGGATCATAGGTTAATTGGGTATTTGGGGCAGCACAGGGATGTGGGCTGGAAGGGCCTGTTCCTGTGTCGTATGTCTAAACTTTAAAAATAAAATTATAGCTTAAAGAAGCCAAACTGATGATTCTACGAGAACTGATCTTCAGACCCCAAAAAAAGTAAAAAGCTGCCAGTTAGATTTTTTAAAAATGTTAAATGACATATCAAGTTAAGGCCCCTTCCAACACATGAAACCTGTACAGCCTAATTACACCCAATTAACCCATACATTTTTGTAAAGTGGGAGGAAACTGGAGCACCGTTGAAAACCCATGCAGGTCACTGGGAGAATATACAGGCTCCTTACAAAAACACCGGATTCAAACCCAGGTCACTGACCCTGTAATAGCATTGCGCCACCCCAGTTGCCTTACCGGGGTTCCTTCATGTTCTAGCCAGCAACAATACTACCTTGCAAGTAGCCATCACACAGCATTTCGTGCAGGTGTGAATGAAGAAAGAATTTTTTTTCATGAAAAAAGCTTTAGAAAGGTTGTGACGTTTGGATGGTAGATAGCCAAAAGGAATTGAGAAGGAAGGAGAAGTGGAAAGATTTAGCAAGGAATTTTTATTTGCTTAGGGCTCAGAGAGTTGACAGAAGTGGAGGTTTCACAAGAGGACAGCATAGTTAGTGTAATGCTATTATAGCCCCACGACCCGAGTTCAATGCTACCACTGTCTGTTAGGCGTTTGTACATTCTCCCCATGACCTACGAGGGTTTCCTCCAGGTGCACTTCATTGATTTTTTTTCTCTCTGAATTGCATAGTCATTTTGTTTATATTTATTATCTGTTTATGTTCTTTATCTGTTTACATTGTGTATAGTTTTTTTTTGCACTACCAATAAGTGGTAATTCTGCCTCGCCCTCAGGAAAAAGAATCTCAGGGTTGTACGTGATGTCATGTATGAACTCTAACAATAAATCTGAAATCTACTGTAGTGCCCCTCCCAAGTTCCAAAGACGCACAGGGTTGGTCGGTTAATTGATTGAATGGCTGTATTTGGGTGATGAGAGCACGTGGGCTAGAAAAGCCTGTATCTCTATTTTTAAAAATTTAATAAAATGTAGGCATACAGCACAGTAACACCCCTCCCGACCCATGACCCCTGTGCTGCCCAAATACACCAATTAATCTGCAAACCCCCTATGTTTTTGAACATAGGAGATAGGAGTGTTCAGAGGAAATCCATGCATTCAAGGGGAGAAGGTACAAACTCCACACAGACAGCGTTAGATTTGAACTCGGGTCATTAATGCTGTCGTAGCATCACCCTTGAATTAGATTTAAAAGTTAAATTAGGTCTGAATTTGGGGGTAAGCAACTTCTCTTATGGGTGATAAGGTTGGATCATTGTTATGGTGGTGGTCGGGTGGGGGGGGGAACACTTTTAGAAAGGCAGTCTTTTGCAAGTAAGGAACTATTTGAATATAAAAACTGGAACAAAAACTGGAACAACTATTTGAACAAATAAAGAATATATGAATTAGCAATTTGATACTTTCATAGATTAGATATCACTGTAGGTCAATGAGCACAGACTGGGTTTCTGGGACTTAGTGCAATCCTGATTTGGACAGGGCAGAAGGCATTCCGTGGGCAGGTGATTCATTACATCTCTCCTCTGCTTTTGTGCAAGTGTCTTGCGAGGCCCTGAACTCCACGGGTTTGAGTCACAAAAGGGGAAATGCAGAATAAGCAAGGCAGTGCTGAGGGGACAGAAGGTGGTGGTGGACACTGGGAATAGTAGTGGAGGATTGTCCTCAAGAGTGAGCAGGTTAAAAGTTATGGGAAGATCTAAATCAGGTATTAAATCAAATCACAAAAAGCAACATACCAAAAAATCCAGAGATCGTTCTTCTACGTAATATAAGAAGTAAAGAATTAGGCCTCAAACTGGATGAAACGCAAAAAAAGATTTATTATGATAGCCTTAGGTGCAGCAAAAAAATGTATAATGTCAACTTGGAAATCAGAAGAGAGCCTGAGAAATGAATAAATGTATTCCATTGGGAAAAAAAAACCATATAATTAAAAAAAAAAGTCACATTATTTGAACAAATTTGGGAACCGTACATGGTAGTGGCCAGGGCTTGCTCACGCTTTGCTAAAATGATAAAATGATAAGAAGACAAAATGACTTGATCCAGTGTGCAAAAGTAGAACACACAATTTTCTTGTTTATTTTCATTGTATGATGACATTGTTTAATTGTTTTATTATTGAACGTTAAGTGGGTTTGGAGGTGGGTGGGAAGAGGGGAAGGGAAGGTTGGGGAAAAAAGGGGAAAAAATGCCTCTGCGTATATTTAAGAGGGAAATGTTTGTTTGTATTTTGATTGATATGGTTCACAGTGTGAAAAATTAAATTAAAAAAAAAAGAGTGAGCAGGTTCATTACAAGACTTGCAGGTCAGCTGGGTCAGAGCCAGCGACATGTTTTAGGGCAAAGAAATGCAATTGCTGCTGCAGACACTGCTTCTAGAAGCTTCCAGCCAAGCCGAAGAAAACTTGAAAATCCCGAGTTTAGCTTTAAGTCATTCTTCATTTTATTGGTCTATTTTAACAGAACAAAACTGCGCACAAGATGGAGAACTGTGGGGAGAAAGGAGCGGAATATCTGGACAGGAAAGTCAGGTAGTGGCCAGGACAAGACCAAAAGTGAGGGAGTGAACAATGTCCTGAACTACAAAGTGTTAAACTCTGCAGTCCTTTTCATTTCCTTCCAGGTCTATATTCCAGTGGTAGTCAAGTCAGTGCGTGCTAAGTGAAGAAATTTGCAGGGAATGTTCTGTGTGCAAAAGATGACTGGTTTGATCTGCCTAATATTAGAAAAGTCACTCTTCTGAAAAATTTAAATTTAGTCATAATTAAATGTAAATTTAAATTTAGACATAACTTGGGTATTCCTTAGAAGCTTGTCTGAAATGGAAGGGCAGCACATTTCTAATGCATGAAGTTTTGAGTTGAGCCTCATTTCAGTTTCTGAAGTCGTGCACCACATCATCTGGCAACCATTAATGTGAGGCTGTGAATATCAGAGCTCAGTGCATGGGGGAGCAGTAAAAGCTTGGGTTAGTCACTTGTTTTCCAATCCCAAGACATGTCTGGACCTCGTGTGGAAGAAAGGAGCTACTTGTGCAGCCTTTTAGAAATCTCGTTCAACTGTGACCGCTGCACTGAAACTATTGCACGGAGCACCCGTGAGCATGTCCAGCTGCCCTTCCAGTGGGATCCCTCAGCTTCTAGGCTCTGACATAAGCTACCCTTAAAATCACAGCTCAAACTTTCGGCAATGGCTGCAGTGAATCTGTCAATGACCACAAGTGGGTGGTGCTGCCTTTTAAAGTGCTCAGGAATGTTGAAGGTGCATGAAATGTCAATAAATTCTGCTGAAGGCAACAGCGAAGAAATAAAATGAGAGGGATACAAGCTGCAGATCTTGGAATCTGAAGCAAAAGGGCTACTAGTGGGATGATCAGGATCTATGAATGATCGACATTTTAGGGCAAGATCCTGCTTCGGGATTGGGTCTTGAACCCAAAGAGCTGTGTTACTCTGTAGTATAATGCAGTATAAAGATAGGAAACTGGCTACATTAAAGCATGGAATCATGACTCAAGGATAGTTTTATGCTGTTGGAAATTTATATTTTAAAAAAGCCTGGCAATCAACAGGAAAATAGATATCCAGTTTTTACAATTGGACTTTGGGGAACTGATTAACTGGTTATTTCAAACACTGCACTTAAAGCTCAGATTTCTCATCTAAACTCTCATTTTGGCAGGGGGTTAGGCGGGGACTGGGAATTGCATGGAGAGCAGTCAGATACTTATGAGAACCGTGGACAGAATTACACAGAGTAATCTGATTAAGTGGATTCATTTTTTTTCTAAAGGTCAATGACTGGCTGGAGGCACGTTACATACTGGGATGTAGCTGTGGAGATGAAATGATGATGCAAAATATGAGAATAAAATTCAGTCATACAGAGTCTACCTCCATCCCATTCTATCTCTTCATCCCTTCTTCATATTATAGTGGGGACCATTCACAGTTCTACATTGTCTCTCTGGTGAAAGTCCACGGTACACTATCCACATAGGTTCTTGGAATTCAGGAGCCTGATGGCTTGGGGGAAAAAAATCTGTTGCCCAATCTGGACGTAAAGGTGGGAGTGCTGCAGTACCTCCTACCAGATGGCAGAAGGGAGAACAGTTTACATGAGTGGTGTGTGGAGCAATTCAAAATGTTTATTGCCTTTCGCCTGCATCAAGTGTTGTAGATGTCCTTCATGGTAGGAAGAAAGTCCCTAATGACTTTTACGCTGACTCTACTATCCTCTACAGAGTCTTGCGGTCTGAGGTGATACAGCTTCCAAACCAGGTAGTGATACAGTTGCACAAGATGCTCTCAATACATCCTCAGTAGAACGTAGTGAGGATGGAGGGTGGGAGATAAACTTTCCTCATCCTCCGCAGAAAGTAGAGGCACTGCTGTGCTTTCTTGATTATGGAGCTAGTGTTAAGGGACCAGGTGAGATACTCCGCCGTGCATTCCAGGAACTTGATACTCTTAGCGACCTCAATGGTCGAGCCGATGATGGTCAGTGGAGCATGGTCCTGCCGAGCCCTCCTGAAGTCAACAACTATCTCTTTTGTTTTATTAACATTCAATGACAGGTTGTTGGCTCTGCACCAGCCCATTAGTGACTGGACCTCATCTCAGTACGCTGACTCTTCATTCATTCTAATAAGGCCCATTGTGGTTATTTTGTCAGCGTCCTTGATGTTGTGATTCGAACTGCACAGTTGTGGCCCACCTGCACAAAAGTGTTGAGCTAACCACGACGCAAACCGTACGCCCATAACTTGTTTGATTGGATATGTAACAGCCACAGCCACATTTGATTCCAAATGTGTTTGCCTCAGAGCTGCAATTATGGAGTTACCGGATTATAGTATCTGCCATACATTTAGAGGTGTATTTAATTTAACTACAAATAAATGTGAACGTACATCATGATAACAGACCCTGAACCCACACAACTCAGTGACACTCTTGTGACTAATTAACCTACTAACCCTGTACGTATTTGAAATATAGGACGAATCCAGAGGAAACCCACAAAAACATGGGGAGAACATGCAAACTCTTTACTGGCAGCAGCGGATTCAAACCTAGTTTGCTGATGCAGTATTGCGCTAACTACAACTGTGCCATCCTGAAAGCTTCAAGATGGTAATATATTTCACACTGTGTCCTACACACAAAAGATATGCTGCTTTGGTGTTTCCCCAGTAGTGTGTTAAATTAATTTGCCATCCAGCCCAGGAAATTGACGAGATTTTAGATGAGGCATGATTTAGAGCATTGCAATTGACCTCGGTGCCACCCTTGATTTTCATAATCTCCCTGTAGCAAATGTTTGTGCAGATTTTGATTAATTTTACTTCATTCTGGGCAGTATAGGCCAACTCGTTGGCTGTTGCTAATCATTTGGATTCCTGCATGGAGATTGTAAATTTGGACAGATCGTTAGCCATTAAACTCTCATAAATGAGTCCCATCCTAATTCGCTGGCACAGTTGGAAAGGACGTTACCAGTGACATTCAGAATGTTGAATACTCCACTAGCCAACCAGATTATTTTATAGCCAAACCACAGTTCACCATTCATCCCCCATCAGACTTTCTACTTTGAGTCTGAACTTAATTTGCGTTTGAGTGGGAAACCTAGTGGGCTGCATTTAATTACATATCGAATAACAGCTGGGTCAGAGTGTGTTACAGAGGGTGTAATGTGACCGAGGCATTCAGATGAAATCATGAACCACAGATTGTATTACAGGCCATAACTCATTGCATCTCAACCATTAATTCATGGAATAACAGTTAGGTTAAGGATGAGCATTTCAGTGCTTGTGTTGCCATGGAGCATAAAAAATTGGTGGTGCTGCCGGAATGGCTGTAATACCAACGTTTCCTCTGGTCCGGACATGGGAGAGTCAGAGTCAGGAGTGGAGACAGCACTGCTCTGCAGGTCCAACCGCCTGGTACTAATGATTGTGGCTCTGTACAGGCTTTAAACAGCTAGTAGGAGTAGACAGTGTCATTAATTAAAATCCCGCAGGTCTACTTCTGTTCCTTTATCTTGTGAACTGCGGTGTTTGTGCCCTAGATGACGGCACATGTGCTCGGCAGAGGTTGCAGACTCTAGGGGAGAAGATGACCAGTGCAGGGCACCAGAAAAAGGGAGAACACTGCTTGCTGAGAAGGAAAAGCATAGGAAACCACCCTACGTGGAGGTAACCCGACAGCGGACTAGCGAGGATTTCAGAAGTTGAAGAACACACATAGGCTCTGGGGTGTTGGTGACTTGCGGTTGAAGGACCTCACAGGCTGTGGGCTGCTGGAGACTGGCTCGAGGGAACAAGGTCGCAGCACTTGGATTCGAGAGGACCCTCAGCAAGGTTGCCAGTTGGGCGGATTTCATGCCCAATTGGGCTAGTTTGGAGACCGGTTGTGGGAAATGTTGGGCATTTGCGGGTCAGGTTTTGGGCTACTTTTGAGGGTGTGTGCAGGTTTTTGGGTGGTACTCCATAATGAAACTAAGATGTTACTGATACTGAGTTTGCTGAGACACTGACAAATCATTTGAGTCAATGAAAGGGAATAGTGCAATTGCAAATTTTATGAAAATTTAATTGTTAATTAAACAATCAAATGAATGTTGGCAATCTTGAATGCCGATTTGGATTTTTAGCAGAAAGCTTGTACTCTGTTTGAAGGTATGTTTGAAAACATTATAGGGTCAATTTTTGTTGTAACAGTTGCGAGCCAACACCATCTATGCTGAGTCGTTTTGCATCAGATATGTACAAATATTGCGAAAATAATGAACACGACAACTTAGATTTCTAGATTTTTCTAGCCCTGTTTAAGACTTTTTTTATATCCATAGTTATTAGATGCAAGATTTTTGTGTCAATTTGTCTGCATGTAATGTAGGACTTTGTAGAGAACATTGAAATTGCTGTTTTGGGCTAGATGTTGTGACTGGCAGTGCTATAAAAATTTTGGACCTCTGGCAACATTGGTCCTGAGGGCAAGAAGGGCTCCCGAAGCTGCTGAAGGCTTCCTGATCATATCAGAAGTTTGGATCTGGATCTCAGGTTGCCAATTGATTGAACAGGGGTCTATGTGACTGCAGGAACACTGGAGGGAAATCCACAGGCACTGAAAGGACTCTCTTCTGCTTCTCTTCCTCTTACTGTATGGGGTACTGGATAATACTAATGGAAACTCTTTGTCTGCCTTTAATGCAGGTAGAAGAAAGTTTTGTGTAATGTTATATTTTCTGTATTATTACATGGTAATAAAGGAATCTTAAAATAACAATTCATCTCAACTGCTTCCCAAGGAAGGCACAGTATTGCTTTATGATGGAAGAACTAGAATTACTACTTGTGTATTATGGAATTGAAAATTGCCCAATCTTTACCATAGACTGTAATGAATCACATTGTTGAACCAAGCTGTCAAATGAATGACATAATTAATAATGTTGGAGTAAATAACACAATAATTTAGAGTTACCAAAGAAAATACAATATAGAGAAATAACAAAATTCGTATGAGAAGACTTAAAGTATTACAGGTATTCTTCTTTCGATATGATATGACTGCCTTGCAGCAAATATTATAAATAGAGTTCAAGGTTATTTAATCAGTTTAATGTCCAGGAAAATGCTTGAAGCTCTGTAAAGCGACCATCAGAGACCAGAGTGGCATTATGTGTTCCATAGTTTGATCAGGGTGGCCATAGTTTACTACATTTCCTAAAACCCCTCTTGTGCATGAAGTTACTGCAGGAGCCATGCCCGGATTCGAATTTGTCAGTCATCAATCTTTCTCTGGGGAGGTCAATACGAGAGGGATGTATTTTTGGGACTGAAATGAGGCTTTTATTCTAGTTCGTGG
Organism: Narcine bancroftii; assembly: GCF_036971445.1. NCBI lineage: Eukaryota > Metazoa > Chordata > Chondrichthyes > Torpediniformes > Narcinidae > Narcine > Narcine bancroftii. The sequence goes on along the minus strand of NC_091480.1, from coordinate 94,008,316 downwards.
TTTTACCCCATGCTTTTCAGCTGGATGTTGAATCGTCTTGTCCTTTGGTTTAACTCCCAAAAGAGGGGTGCCTGATTTTCATGAACATGAAACCTGGCCATCTCTGGGTTACATAAGGGTTCCATTCCAAGAACTGCTTGTATGCCGATTTCTCCGATGTGGCAAAGAAAATGGCCTGAGTTTGTCCAACCTCTCCCCACAGTTCACCCTCTAAATCAGGCAGCCTCCTTATAAATCTCTTCTGTCCTTTCCAAAACCTTCATATCCTTCCTGTAATGGGGTGACCAGAATTGCGCAGAAGATTTGAAGTGGAGCCTAACCAAGGCTTTACACAGCTGCTACAAGACTTCCTTACTCTTCCACTCAATGCCTGATCAATGAAAGCAAGCGTACCTTTTTTCCCTACCTACTTGCGTGGCCACTTTCACAATTTATGGATCTAGAACATCCCCCCGCCCCCCCCCCCCCCAGTTCCTTGTGCACACCTTTGACTGTATACTTTGCTTTTACATTTGACCTCCCAACATGCAATACCTCAAATTTCTCCAGATTAAAATCTGATATTTCTCAGCTATATCTGTAAGTTAACTATATAAATGTGGAGTAGAGCAGGTTTGCGCAATTTCTGAATGTGTTAGCCCTTGTCGGGAAAATATATCACCAACAACTCAGCACAATTGAGGGCAAAGAAGGTCAACTTGATTGGCTCCCATCCACTGCCCAGAACATTTATTCAAGATTATTTAATTATCATGTAATAAAACAAAAAATGTGATATTACATGAAATTTCCTTTAGTGTTCTGTAAGGCAGATAGAGGTTTGCCATCAGCACCGTTTACAGTCAGAGAAAGAGAAGCGAAAGTAAGTCCCCCCAGAGTCACTGAGTGTCCTGGGCTTTGGCTCCTTCTGCAGCCACACAGACTTCAGTCCAAACCCTCAGCAGCCTGAGCTCCAGATGCACACCTCTGACATGATCAGGAAGCCTCCAGGACACTCACATTCAGGTTCCGATAGCAGCCTGCTGTAAGTCCCTTGACTGCGGTTGCCCACAGCTTAAGTGAATCCTCACCTTAAGTCACCAACAGTCTGCTGCCGCCTGTGTGTTTTTCAGCCTCAAGCCCCCCCCACCCCCAAGTGGTCCGGCACCAAGATAACCATCCCATTAGTCGTTTCCTCAGCTTCTCCTGGTGGCCTGCACCAATCCTCTGCTTTGGCTGCCGTCTTGGGCTCAGATCCTGTGGTTACGGGATTTTAAAATAAACCACCATCAGCAACTTTAACAGGCCATTTAAAGTCTCCACAGAGCCGACTGTAGTTGGACCCCAAGGGGCAGCACAATGTTTCCACTCCCTACTCTCCAGGGGTCTCCATTGGAGGCAGCACTCCTGTAATTTCCTCCACAACCAATGCACGGTGGCTGTTGTCTGAACTATCTACTTGCCCAAACTACTCTGACAAAACCTCCCAAACCTACTTCAGAAGGATAAACAGACTTTCATGTCAGAAAACATTCCTTATAAATTTGATTGGTTGGGTGTGTGGCAGCTGAAGAGCGTATAGAGTATTGCCTTTTGACCTGAAGTGTTGACTCCGTTCCTCTTGCCTCATGAGTTGCCTGATGAGTATTCCTTTCATATAACTGTTTTTATTTCAGAGATGGTCATTCAACCACAGCAGAAGTCTTGTCCGGACTGCTCGGGGAAAGGGTCGGTCCAGATTCTCGAATTATCCAGATTCTTGGGCTGAACTTTTAAAATTCAAATTGAAGAAGGAATAAAGAAGCGATGAACAGGTAAATTTTGATCATTCATTAGCAAATACAGCACGCTAATTTATCAGAACAAGCAGTTTTAAAGAAAAATAAAGTCAACACTTCACAAAAATAGGAGCATAAAATTTCTTCACGACAAATAAAAAGACCATGTAATGCTTGAAATTATGCTTAAAAATGTGAAGATTGATGTGTGACAGGTAAGAATATGAACAGGTCTGTGGCACAGATCTGGTGTAATCTAATTTAATGATGCAATGTGCTTAAGAAATTAAATGCTGTAATCCTGCTTCTATTTCTTAAAATGGCAGGTGTTTACTTAAGACCACATTCGACTTCTATTCGGCCACAACCTAAACATGTGTGTTTTTATTTACTGCTTGATTGTCTGCCAGCATCTGTATTATTCTTCCCTGTAGACTTGTATCATATTTTTCTCTCTGAAACTGTAACCAGATACCACATCCATTAAGAATTTTACATGGCTGATAGAATTTTCTGTTAGTGTTGGAGCTTATTTTTTCCCATGAAGTACATTTATTTCATTGAGCTTAGACGATGCCTTTAACTCCTATCATTTGAGTTGTCGCCAAGTCGTCCCAGCAGCTTTTGGAGTTAACCACCTCAATGGTGCAGAGGGATTTCATGACAAAACCTTAGGATGCGAATTGTAATTTAAACTGGTGTGTCAACATCGCATTCTTTTTAAGTGGTTGCAAAATAACTTATTCAACACTGTTTGATACCAAACCTCTAAGACTGCCCTGGAGTCTGCAGAAATTCCAAATTAATATCCTGGAAATCGCTGCAAGCAAAATGCAGCAGAGAGAGAAAAATAAATCACTGAGGCATTTAAAAAGAACTTAGTTTTTATTTGAAAAGTTTGGCTCCGAATTTGTCTCTTAATTCTTGTGTTGTCTGTGTGGAGTTTGCGTGTTTCTCCCTGTGACCTTGTGGTTTTTCCCTGGGTGCTCCAGTCTTCTGCCACAACCCAGAGACGTGCCGGTAGGTTGATTGGCTTCTGCAAGTGATCCCTTAGTGAAGGTTCATGGTAAAAGGAATCAAAGTGGAGATGATGGGCAGGTGTGACGGAGTGAGTTGCAGGGATATAGAAAAATAAGGAGAATAGAGAATAAGACTAATAGGATTGCTCCCCTGAGAGCATGCATGGCCTTGATGGGCTGAATGGCTTCCTTGTGTATCATTGTAAGATAAAGGTTCCAATATTGTCACATAATTCTACATTTGAAATGTTACCTACATGGAATTGTATAACTTTTGCCTACCATAAGGCAGAGAGAGTCACCACTTTGTCCAGCACCCCTCACAGAAATCTACAGCACCTGGTGTTCCTCGGCGGTTTCCCCTCCAATTACTGGCCAGTCCTGAGTCTGTTTAGCTTCAAAGATCAGACATTCTTGGGTGTATTCAGGCCATTAGGTGCTATAAGATGTAAAGAAGACAATTTGATGAGGTGGGGAGATCCCACACTGGGACCTTCTGATGTGGGTCCTTTCGGGACTGGCATTCTCCTTTACGGTTAACATGAGAGCAGTAGAGCAAAGGATCAGGCCCTTTAGCCCATGTGTCTGAACGGAATATGATCCCCAAATGTAACCAAACCTCCGCACCTTGCATATGACGCATATCCCCATATTTTTTGCATATTTATGGGTCTACCTTAAACACTGCTATTCTTCTGCTTCCACCTCTTCCCCCCCCACCCCCCGCCCACCCCGGCAGCCCATTCAATGTTTCTACTGCTCTCTGTCTTAAAAAAAACTTTTGCCCTGCAAATATTTAAACACATATCCTCTGATATGAGACATTTTTGTCCTGGGAAATAGATTCTGATTATTTACCCTAGCCTATCATAATTCTATAAACTTCTGACAAGTGTCCCCTCAATCTTTTATGATCCTGAGAAAAGAACTCAATTTTGTCCCTGTAGTTCATATCCTCTAATCCAGTCTATCCTTTCCTGAGGTTTGGTCAGATGCCTGATGAAAATAAATCTGAGATGCCAGTCTTGATTCTGCACAAAATATTGGACGTAACCCAATTGCCTCTGCGATTATAAACCTGTCTTTTCGTTGTCAGAATATCATGCCTACCTCAGTGAGGTCCACGGTGGGTACTATCTCCACGCAACCTCCTTGAATCAAATAGAAAACCGGCAGGTAGAACATGTATCTTTCCCTAGACAGCATTATAACTTTGGACTGGTCAAGCAGAAAGGATTCAATGAAGATCCTTAGAATTGAGAGTGATGGGAACTGCTCGATACCAACATTGATCAACCTTGTTTGTGGAGTAAGAAGGTACTCCACACATGGTAGGCAAAAACTACACCCAAGTAGGGATAACATTTTTCTATACTGGCAGCTTCAGGTGAAAGATTGCAGAGAACTTTGATATATCAAAAAGGTATTTAAGATGTCACGCTTGTGTTTCCTTGTAATCAGTGAATTTAATCAAATTATTTTGATTTTTTTTCTCTTTTTACCTTTGCTGATCTGAATCTGAAGGGTGGTACAGTTAGCGCAACACTATTACAGTTGCCACCGACCCACGTTCCAATCTGGTGCTGTCTTTGAGTTTTTACGTTCTCGCATGTCTGTGTGTGTGTTCCTTCAGGGGTTCCAGTTTCCTCCTACTGTTCAAAATGTACTGGGGTTGTAGGTTAATTGGGGGTAGGAAGCCCTCGGCTGAAAGGGCCTGTACCAGCGCTGGTCTGTGCATGCATTTGAGGACAGGGAGTGTATGCGTTTGTGGGTGGGGGTGTATGTATTTGCATGCCTGTGCATGAGTCATGATAAATGAGTTTATTGTCATTCATATAGTACAATGAACATATGAATGAAAGTTGTCATTTAGTGGTACTTAGTAAAAAATAAATCTTCAAAATTAGACAGTGAATTAAATTAAAAAAGATAATGAGCTCAAGTATTGATAATAAGTATTTACAGTTACCATAGCACAAATAAAAAATATGATATTACAACAGTGTAGATGCACCTTTTTGTGGTGGTGTGGGAGTAAGATTGCGACTAGATTAGTACAGGGAATTGTAGAAATTGATAGCTGTCAGAAGGAAACTGTTCTAGGTTTAGTTGACATCTCTCGGCTATGTTAACATTCAGGCCTTTGTACCTTCTGCCTGAAGGTAACAGTGAGAAGAGGTTGTGACCAGGATGGTGGGGGTTCTTTATGATGTTGGATGCATTCTTGAAGCAACGCCTCACACAGATGTATTCAGTGGATGGGACATTGGACAGTGATGGACTACCTTCTGCAATCTTCTGTGTCCTGGGCATTATACTGTGTGTGTGTGTGTGTGTGTGTGTGTGTGAGATTCCAATCACAAATGCTTCCCCCCCCCATCAATTCTCAACTTTCCTCTCTCCTTCTCCATATCCAATTATCCCCTTTTGCCTGTTGGTCTGTACTTCTCCTGACATTTCTTTTATTCAGACACTTGCCTCCTTTTCCCCCACACCTTAAAGAAGGTTCCTTCAGCATTTCTGTGCATTCACGACAATCAAAACGTGTGCAGACCTTTGTGTTTAAACGCGTGTCTGTGTGCGAGCATGCGCACTTCTGCTTCTATTTTATTATACCCTCAGTGTTTTATTAACAGGGTCCAAAACCAAAGGGTTTTGATCTATAATCTGATCCCCTGTCTTGTTTCAGTTTAATCTTATGGCAGGATTTCAGTCAAAACACACAGAGTCTTCGTCTGATCTTCAGTCCTATAAAACAAAGTGGTTTTGGAGAAGTACATCGGCTGGAGCCAAAGAAATATGGCACATGCATCATAAAACCTGAAAATTGAACCATCCCTGAAGAAATCAACCTCGGACCCATTCCAAGGACAAAGATGAAAAAATATGGACTTGCTGTTTTAGTGAAAAAGAAGAGGACTTTCTCATAGCATCAAAACTAAATCCATGTTAAAACCCAAGCTTTAACATTGCCAATCACTCCTTCCTGGGATTAACATGGCCAACCTGTTGTGAGGGCGTCTGCTAACTTTACTGTTGTATTGCCCTTCCTGTAAACTAATTCCTGTTAGTCTCCCTCCCACAGTGATATGTGAAAATCCCAGGCTGCTCGTGAAGAACACAACATGCAGCAAGAACTTGGAAGGTGTCCTTAGGCCTGCGCTCCACCGTATGGAAAAATTAAACAGCAGAAATACATCTTTAAAGTCCCAAAGGAGAGCTCTGTTACCAACCATATGCCTCAGTATGTTAAGTCACAGTGGATTTGGCTTTGAATCTGCAGATTTTAGCACTGGTAACAGGCCAAGACTTGTTACTGGACCCATCAAATGTAGAAAAAGAAAAATCTTCTGTCTGAAATCTTTAACACCAGCACAGAAGAACTACTTGCAGAATAGGCCAAAATTTCAATCTATAGAAAAATCATTCTCAGGAATAATGTTTCATCGTGGATTTTAGAGGGTAATTGTTATTTGGGAATGAATAGATAATGAACGTTATTGGATCAGGCGAGATCTACAATGGATCCCATCCAATGTTGCTCCTATTACACTATCAATCAGTCAACATTTATGGAAAAATGTCACAATGAAGCCAGTACATTTTGAAGTTGCTTGTGAGTGCATACTCACACAAAACACCCGCACGCACGCGCGCACACTCACACACACACACACACACACACACACACACACACACACACACATACACACACACACACATACACACACACACATGCACACACACTCACACACACACACTCACACACGCACGCGCACACACACGCGCGTGCGCGCGCACTCACACACACGCGCGTGCGCGCGCACTCACACACACACACACGCACACACACACACACACACACACACACACACACACACACACACACACACGTAATCAGGCATTATAAAGGGTATGTGACTTGAATCATCTACTCAGATTCTGCTTCACTGACTGACCTGCAGCCTATTTCCAACATTCAATTTTTGTTATTACAGTTTCAATGACCTGGATTTCTGAGCCTGTTGCCAGCTCATCTTATGGTTGGTGTAACTTGCTTAAAGATTGGTGGAGAATTAATTCTATTGTCTTACCTCAAGCATTACTATTTCTTCCACCTATGTTTTTATAGTTGATTGGGAGATTTCTCTGAACATTTCTGTCATTAACTTTCATTGATTTACATTCCAGAAAATGTTTTAGTGGATTCCTTACACCTTTTTTTAAAACATTTAGACATACAGCACGGTAACAGGCCCTACCAGTCCACGTCCAATTACCCTGAACGTTTTGGAAGGGTGGGAGGGAACTGGACGACCCACTGAAAACCCATGCAGACACGAGGAGAACGTACAAACCCCTTACAGAAAGTGCTGGATTCGAACCCGGTTCCACTGGTGCTGAAATAGCTTTGTGCTAACTGAATGTTGCCCTGCTGAGATAAATGAAGTAGTTTATATTCTGACTGCAAGGGATTTTAGAATTCTTGCAAACACTTTGGTGCTTGTAATTTGAAATTTTATCCAGGAATTTGCTCAGACTTTATTCTAAGAAGAGCTATCAAAGTTAAACATAATGAAGATATTAGGGAGGCAGTTAGGAAATTATACAGAATGAAATTAGCAATTAGGGCAGTGATGCCAGAACTGCTGTAATGACAGTGCCGACGCTGGTGGGGACCCAGGAGAGGGAAGGAGTGGAGTCATAATGCTGTTTCACAGGGTCCTATTGCCAGGTCATGATGGCGACGGCTCCATAAAGGTTCAAAATGACACGTTAGAGAAGATGACGGTGATCTTTTAACATCATATCACTAGGGAAGTCTGTGCTCAAGATGGTTGTGCTTGTGCTTGGCAGCGTACCACAAAGGGTTGCAGACTCTGGGGAAGCAGTAGACCAATGCAGAACACTAGAAATGGGACGTTATCCCCTTCTCAGTTGGGAAAGAGAAAGACGGGAGACAACCCTACAAGAAGGTGACCACAGCAGCTGACCAGTGAGGGGCTCAACAGATCCACATGGGCATGAGTGGGCTTTTCAAGATTTCTTTATTGTCATGTAATAGCACAGGACATGTAATATTTTACAAAATTGCCTTCTACCTGCCATAAGACAGACAAAGAATCACTATTTGTTTCGCCTGGCACCCCTTACAGTAAGAGAGAAGCTAAAGAGAGTTGCCTCAAAATCATTGAGTGTCTGTGGATTCGCTACCAGCGTTCGTGGATCGCTACAAGTGTCTGGATTCGCTACCAGCATTCCTGCAGTCTTTGCAGCCACACAAACTCTTGTTCAATTCATTGGCAATCCATGTTCCAGACAAGCCTCCAATATGATAAGGAAGTCTTCAGTGTCCAAGGCCCCGAGGGAGCCCTCCTTGCCCTTAGCATCCTTTTGAATTCTGGCTCCAATACCTTGTTCCCATGAGCCAGTCTCCAGCAATCTGCAGCCTGCGCGGGTCCCTCGACCGCAAGTCACCCACAGCCTGCACAGCCGCTGCCAAGTCACTGTTCTGTGGGGGTCGAAGGATTCACAGAGGCTGTGGGCTGTGAGTGACTTGTGATCAAAGGACTCACACCAGTCAGGTGACTGGCTCATGGGAACCAGGTATCAGAACTGGGATTCAAGAGGGTCCTGAGAGCAAGAAGGGCTCCTAACGGGCCTTGGACACTGAAAGATATATCGGAAGTTTGGAGGTGGAGCTTGGGTTGCCAATGGTTTGACAGACATCTGTGCAGCTGGAGGTGAATCCACAGACACTCAGTGACTCTGAATGGACTCTCTTTTGCATCTCTTTCTCCTATTGTTAGGGGCACTGGGCAATGGTCATGGTGACTTTTTTTGTCTTACAGCAGACAAAAGTGAATTTCGTGTACTGTATACTGTTGTACCTCTCTTATCTGCCGCTCTGGGGTCTGGCATGTTTGAATCTGCCGGTGATAGTACAAATTCCTTACAGGTGGTGTGGGTCTCGAACCCTGGTCCTAATCACTGGCGCTGTAAAGGCATTGTGCTGATCCACGGTATTATTTCTGTTTTAAGCTTTGTTCTACCTTTAATATGTTTACATAGGGGGTTCCTCCAGGAGTCTTTCTGCTCTCCAACACTTTCTGTGGTCCGACAATGGCCAGGTCCCAATGCCGCCAGATTAAAGAGGTACAACCTGTATTACACTGTTTTGTATTACTACATGACAATAAAAAAAAAACAATCTACATTCTGGGCTTTCAGATGAACTTTGCAGATTGAAACCTCAGAAAACAGTTCCTGTCAGTGAGGGAACAAAATGGTCTCATGTTGCGGCTGTGGTTTGGGGAACTCTCCACCTGTTTCCACTCCCTACTGTGACAGGAGGTAAAGTGATCAAACAAACAGCAGAGAATAAGCCACCAATCTCAGCAGTGATGCACCACAGACCCCGGCACTAAAAATGAGAGAGAGAGTAAACACCCAACCAGTCTGCAAATGCAACTTTCTGTTGTATAAATAATCGGAGTATATTTGGGAATACAGTAGGTAGATGTTGAGATATTTTCAATAGTTGGAGAGTCACAAACAAGAGAACATAATCCCCTTTTCCACTGGCACCTTGTCCTAGGAATTAACTGGGACAGAGTCCAGTGGAAAAAGAAAACTGTCCAAACACCGGCGTGAAAGGACGTCCTTTCACGCCGGGGATTAACCGCCTCGACCCCTACTCATATCCCCGGCATCAGCTGACAAAACCAGTGGAAAAAGGACAGCAGAAAGTCACCCGTTTCCAGTTGAAGGTAGAACACCCCAATTCCTGGGGGATGAGTTGTGTCCGAGTTCATGGTGGCCCAGTGGAAACAGCACAAAGGGCTACCTATCTTGGGACAATTAACTGGGATGCCAGTGGAAAATGTGCTATGAGGAGCAGGTCTTTTAAAATTGAAAACATTTCTTTCAAGAATTTTAATGAATTTCTGGAATTCTCTGTCCCTGGATGTGGTGGACACCAGATCCTCGATCCTTCAAATATTTATCCACCTCTATCTTAAATATATCGAATGATCTAATGCAGTGGTTCTTGACCCTTTTATTTCTCACTCACATCCCACCTTAAGTAATCCCTTACTAACCAAAGAGCACCATGGCATATTTGAAGGATCGAGGAGAGGAGCATTCTCTGTTGAACTGGCACAGAAGAGGTTTTGAGGTAACCGTCCGTCAGCCTCCTCTTCCTATTTTCTTCTTTATGGGCTTGACCACTAAGGCAACATAAATTCATTTGGCTGAAATGAATTCCTTTTCTGTCATACAGAAGTATAGATATATGGAACTCTTAACTATATCTGTCTCAATTGATTCTGGAGTAAGTGAAGGTTCCCAATCTAGAAATTCTTTTGTTCAATTCAAAGGTGCATTGAGGTTTTGTGCTTGGATCCCCACTTTTTGTGGGACAGGGTCGGCTTTACATCAGGGATGCCACATTAATAGGCAACGAAACATTTGAGTAGTAAAAGAAGTCAAGATTTCGAGGTGGGGGTCGGTAGCACTGACAGTAGAGGGAATTGGAGATGGAACAGGGGAAGCAAAGAGAACTGGGGAATGGGGAAGCAGAGATTGGGTCACATGCCTAGATTATGGTAGAATGGTTAGCATAACAGTTAGCCATTGTTCTGGGTTCAAATTCGGTACAGATACTGGTTGCTCCAGTTTCTTCCCACCCTTCAAAGTGTGCAGGGTTTGTAAGTTAATTGGGTGGCATGGATTTCATGGGTCAGAAGGGCCTTCTAATTGGAAAATTAAAAATGATAACTGGGTGTTGGACATGTCATCAGATAAGGTCCAGTGAAAAGCTTCATGTAGTCTGGGAGAGTCAAGTGGGGTCTCCATTGACAATGGAAATGAGATGAGTTTAAGAAGGGGGGGATGGTGGAGGTCCTGCACAATCCAGTGCTGCATTCCCAACAGAGGAGTATTCCCACTTTTGAGGAGATTCACAGAAGCACATCAGGTAATGATGTTCCCCTTCAACAGCCACTGAATCGAAGAGTCACTCTTAATTATCCAGTAAGAAGCTGTTTCATTTGAGTGCCCTGTGAAATTGGTTTCCATGGACTGAACTTTAGAACCATTGTATACAGGAGTGGTTTTCAACCTTTTTTCTTTCCACTCACATACCACTTTAAGTAATCCCAGTTGATAAACATGTGACATAATCACCTCATTTCCATGTCCAAGAAGAGCAGACAAAATTTGACCTCCAGGAGGTAAATACAATGTAACTCGTATCTCCTTAATTACCTCTGCAAATGGCTTAGTTAAGATTAGGCAAAATTTGATCATAATATATTGAAGTGTTGTGAAAAAAGAAGTATGTGCATACAGTGGCTGGTCATGCGAAGTATTTACCTGCATCAACCTGGTGGCTGAAATGAACTTTTTTTCTGTGCTGTAATGTTATCTGCAATTCTATGGAGAGATTTTGTTCAGATACTGATACTGCATATTCTTGTATAATAGTTGAGTTTTGGGATGAATTTTTTTGGGTCAAATTTGGGGGGGGGTCAACTTACACGGATACTACTTTTGTCCATGGTAAGTACTTACATCGTTCAAGGCGTTGGGAGCTCAGATGGATGGACAGTTAGGGCTTTGGGAGCTCAAATGGCTGCGCATTGGGAGCTTGGTTGGGCAGGTGGCTGGGGAGAGGATCCGCAGTCAGGGCTTTGGAAGCTCAAATGGCTGCGTGTCGGGAGCTTGGTTGGTCAGGGCTTTTGGACCTCAGATGGCTGGATGGTCGGGGCAAAAAATAAGGGGATCGAATTTTACATGGATCATGAGAAAGATCGACAATTTTTGGGCCATAAAAGGGTGGTCGATTTTTAAATGAGATTGACTATTACATGAGTATGTATGTTCTATCAATCAGGTGATGATGGAAATTATATAATGGCCACTTTTTAATCCCCAAAAATGTGCAGAGAGATTCAGAGACACAGAATGAGAATTAATCAGCTCTGCATTTTAAAAAAAACTGCACTCATGGTATAAAAAAAGACCGGATAATCAGAAATGTCACACTTATTGGAGCAAAAGGAAAGAGACGGAGAATATTCCAAAGAGATGGGATGGGAGACCGAGGAAGAGAAAAATGAGAGTTAAAGAAGAGGGAAATGAAGGAGTTGGGCCAAATGGGAAAGGAACCGGATGGACTTAAGCAGGAGAAAAAAGGAAATCATCAAGCAAAAGGAAAAAGATTGAGAAAGTTGAACAATCCTGCAATTTGAAATCCAAGGTCCTAATAATCAAAATAGGAACTATACAAACAGGCAGGAAATTCAATGTATCTTTCATTTGTTATTATGTACAGTTCATTCAATTCTTGGCCTAAATAAACTGTGTCCATATAGGGTTAAAAGGTACTTCTGAATGACCAACAATAGAAATAGTGTTTGCTTGAGCTTTGGTGCCCTGCATACAGTTGTGTAGCCCTGGCTGGAACTGCAGTAAGAAACCTTGTTGTTACGGCCACTGAGCAATGGGCGGATTTGCTTAAGCTGGAAGAATATGGTTTCCTGTTGCCATCATCACCTGTGATTATTTCCTCTGGTAGGAAAGAACCAGGGTTCCAATGAAACAGCTGGCTTTTAATTGGTGCACAATGGACTGTGCTCTGAGTAAATGAGCCCTCTCGACTGGACCATATCCAGACCCAAGGAATGAGATATTCCGATCCTGCTGTGCCTGTGCTATGTATTTTTTTTAAAGTAAGTCTAACATTTGGGGAATTCACTACCTTCTGAAGCAGCCTTTCAGTTACATGGTCCAACTTGTTTACCTTTTATTGGTGATGTGTACAGTTGCCTCAACAGCCTAAGGAAGCTGTGGAGTTTTATTTTAGATGCGGGATGGAATAAGTGTCCACATTAAAGAGAACATTAACAGAGGAACTCGAAAGCTCTCACTTCTGGGCAACTGCAGTTAATCAAAGTCAACTGCATTCCCACCGGTGGCCAAGTGACACATCAGGAGCTGATTAGTGGAAATTTCCACAGACTTAGAGGTACCCGGTAGAGTTCTTTGGGGGGGGGGGGCACAACAGTTAGAAGATAAATATGAATTTAAAGGCTGTGTGAGAAAGTGAAGTGAGCTTGGAAGCTGCAAAGACTTGATACAAAGGACAAGGTAAGTTTCTACCAGAAGGCAATACATCAATGGTATATATGGTGAGACATTTAACTGTAGTGGGATCCTGGGCTTCATGAGTAGGGGAATTGAGTTCAAGAGTCGAGAGGTCATGTTGCAACTCGACAAATCTCTGGTGAGACCACACTTCAAGTATTATGTTCAATTCTAGTCATCTCATTAAAGGAAGGATGTGGAAGCTAAGGAGAGGGTGCAGAGGAGATTTACCAGGATGTTGTCTGGATTGGAAAATAAGTCTTGTGTGGCAAGGTGAGCAGATCTCGGACTTTTCTCTTTTGGAGTGAAGAAGGATGGGAGGAAACTTAATAGAGGTCTACAAGATTCCGAGAGGCATAGATGAGGTAGACGGCCAGTGGCTTTTTCCCAGGGCGAGAGTACCAAACACCAGAGAACATCTCTACAAAGTGAAGAGATAAAAATTTAAGGGAGACATCAGCAGTAAGTTTTTTTTACACAAGAGAGTTGTGGGAACCTGGAATGCCTTGTCGGGGTCGATGGTGGAGGCTGCAGCATTTGGGGCATTTAAGAGACCCTTAGACTGGCACATGGATGAAAGATAAATAGAGGGATATGAGATAGGAAGGGTTCAGTATTTTTTTTGGAAGCACTATATAAGTCGGGAACATCAAGGGCTAAAGGGCCTTTATCATGCTGTAATGTTCTATGTAGTAATAAAACTTGCAGGTGAGTGTTAAATATTGAGTTACTTTTTTTTCTTAAGAGCATCTCCCTCTTGCTCTTTCATACTGAGATTTGGCTCTACAACTGCTGGCACCTTCTTGCTTTGGTGCGGCATCTAAATAAGTTGATCTTCATTGATTGCCTGAAGGCACCATGACTGTAAGGGATACAGCAATCAAGCAAATTCTGTCCTGATCTGATGGCAAATCCAGTGAAGAGTTCGCAGGGATGCCACAGGCAGGAATTCTGAATTTTGATTCACTTGGTCTGGTTAGTGCGCTTACAGTGCCAGTTGAGATCGGTTAACTCGGAGATTGAACCTCTCTCTCAATGCGATGTATGCAGCCCACTGAGCTGCTTGAAAATAATTTCATTCTTGGAGTATCAATGGAAATTATTCCCACATGGATTTCAGATGTGACCCGTGTAAAATTATGCTGCTTCTGGGCAACACTGTGCACAAATCGTGGAGCTATTGTCTCAGCATCAGAGAACCTCCCTGTTTATCTCTGACCATGGGCTTGGTCTGGGTAAAGTTTACATGTTCTCTCTGTGATAGTGTTACATTCCTCCCCCATTCTAAAAACATGTACATTATTAGTTGGTTAAACAAGAAATCTGCTGATGCTGGAGACTAGTGTTGTAGACAAACTCAGCAGATTACGCACCATCCATTGAAAGCAAAATAAGCACATACTTAGGGCAGAGTTTTCCAGTGCCAGATGAACTGGGGCCCCACAAAAAGGGCCCCCACAATAAATGAAAAAAAGCATACTGAATACTGTAAATACCGCAGTTTAGTATTGTTACGGGGTCTTCACATTCAGCACTTATTGAGTCTTAATGTCTTATCAGTTAGATAATGGAAGGGTTGGGGGGAACCATTGTTGGGCTGTGCTTAGGGCATCAGTTGGCCTTAATCCGGCCGATTTGCACCTGTGGGCCTCAATGCTGCAAAAGGCCTAACATGCGAGGTGCTCTGCATTACAAAGAAATCAAAACAAAATAATTCAGGAGATGCTTCACAGATCTGGCAGAGTCTGTGGAGAGAGAAAAACAGTCAACATTTCAGGTCAGGAACCTCTCAAAAAAAATGGTGGAAGATTCAAATTGTTGCAACTTTTTGAATAATGTTGGAAGTTATTTCTTCCACTTTATTTATCAGGTGTTGGATGATGCCCCTAGCTCTAAAGATCTCAGCATAAGAATCTAGTCTGGCATTGCTGCACAGTGTTGAGTATATCCTGTCTTTTGGGTGAGGTGTTTGTCATTCAAATAGAGCCACCAGTTTCTATAAACAATAAAACCCCAGTATCCAGCAGCTATGGGGATCGGGAGATGCCAGATAATTGAATTTCTGGTTAATGAAGTTATGTGTTGTGTGGTTGGCGAACTAATGGCGAGGCATGCCAATTATAAACTTATGTATTTTTTACCTATTTATTTTCCACAATTTTTTTTTTGCCAGTTGCTTGAATTCTAGATAACAGGGGTTTTACTGGAATTCTGAATTTTTTTTTTCATTTTTGATTTGGCACAGAGGTGTGCTCTTTTCTATTTCTACTCTATAAGATCCACTGAGATGTGCCTCATTTGGTGTCACACAAAATGCTGACTCCTTTGTCAAGCAATGCAGTCCTTTATCCTGGAGAAACTGCAAAGTGCAAACTGGGATCAAACTGGCCCTCAAGTGAACCATAACTTGTGCAGTGACAATATGAAAATAAAGAGAAGTGTTTCATGTCTATCTTAATCAATATTTATTTTTCAACCAACAGCATTCAGACTGTTTCATGGAGTTTGACAGCCTAGAAACAGACCCTATAGCCCAACTTGTCCATGTTGACCAAGTTAATCCCATTTATCTGCATCCACTCTGTGTCTTTTATCCTTTTCTATCCAAGTTTCCCTTCTAAATGTGTTTTGAACATTACAATTTAGGGTGGCGGGGTTAGCGCAATGCTATTACAGTGTCAGTTTGAATCCAACACTGTCTGCAAAGATTTATTTTATTTTCTCCCCATGTCTGCATGGGTTTCCTCTGGGTGCTCCGGTTTCCTCCCACCTTCCAAAATGTACAAGAAATGCTGGTGGAACTCAGTTGGTCTTGCAGCATACGTAAGAGGTAAAGATGCAAAATATCAATGATGTGTTGGGTCTGAGCCCTTCTGCAAGGTGTAGAACAAAACAGCCTATCTAAACATGGAACATTACAGTACAGGCACTTTAGCCCACAATGTGGTGCTGACCTATATAATCCCACTCCACAATAATCTAATCCTTCCCTACCTCATGCCCATAACCCTCTTTTTTTTTCTTACATCTATATGCCTATTGAGTCTCTTTAATCTCCCTATTGTACCAGCCTCCACCATCACCTCTGACAATGCATTCAAGGCTCCCACCACTCTTAGTGTAAAAAAAACCCTATCTTTGACATCTCCCCCCAAACTTTCCTCCACTCTCCTTAAGCAGATGTCCTCTGGTATTTGTTATTGTCACTTTGGAAAGAAAATGTGCTGACTGACCACCCAAGGTATGCACCTCACAATCATATGTACATGTATTGAATCACCTCTCATCCTTCATCGCTCCAAAGTGAAAAGCCCTGGCTCTTAATTGTGCTGCAGAAGGCATGCTCTCCAGTCAAAGCAACATCCTGGCAAATTTCTAGACCCTCACTAAAGCTTCAACATCCTTTCTGTACTGAATTGACCAGAGCTGAATACAATATTCCATTTGGTCTAACCAGAATGCCATAGAGGTGCAACTTTTCCTTGCTTCACTTGAAGTTAATCCCCTGACCAATGAAGGCCAGGACACCATAAGCCTGCGGGAGATGTGTTAAACCACATATAAGGTACAAACGGTGGCAGGATGGTGGGGCAGGGCTGTTCTGGATATCAGGCATGTTTCAAGTATTTGGACTTCGGGTTTAACCTCCTCCAAATCTCAACCAAATTTAACTCTTTCATCACTGTTAACAATTGCTTTGTCAACTTCATTTTACCTACTGATTTTGGAGATTTGTCCAACAAAGGATCCAGACAGCAATTAAAATCACCACCTACCAATACATTATCATAAGATTGGCTTAAATTTAAAAAAGCTTCCATCATAAAAGAATCACCATCCACATTAGGGGGATAAACATTCATCAAGGTCCAGGTCTCAGAAAAAAAATTACAATTAACAACTAACAATCTGCCAACTGCTTCAAAAACCGAATCCAATGCAAAAGATAATTTTTTATGAATCAAAATTGTGACACCTTTCACTTTTGAACTAAATGACGAAGCAATCACATCACTTCAACTTCTGATGTTCTTTTTCTGTTAAATGTGTCTCCTGTAAAAAAGCAATATTAACTTTCAACTTACGCTAACAATATACACTAACACCCTTTTCCTTTTAATCGGATTATTAAGCCCGTTTACATTAAAAGTAGTAAAATTTAAATTAGCCGTAACAATTTATATCTTCTTCAATGGTGAAACACCTCACACGGCGTACAATCTATAAAAATAACAAAAACAAAAAACTCAAAGCAAAAAAGTTAATAAAAAGAAAATACAAATGTTAATAAAATACCCCATAATAATAAAAAAACCCCAAAGAACACTACAACAATATAAGCGTAGTGTCCCCTCAATTATGCAAGGGTATCCAAAGCCACAAGTGGCCGACAACTTCGGAAGTTGATTTATAAATTGTGTATGTGTGCCCAAAGTGCCCTCCTTCAAAGTATATGCAGTCAGATTTAAATTCAAGCAAACACAAGTTTATGCTTTTTCATATTTCTCATTGCTAAATTGCTTCAGGGGTGAATGGTCACTAGGGTCTGTGTTAATAAGTGCATTATAATCTTGATATGATGAGGAAGAAATATCTTTTAGGATACTCCATTCGGAGAAGACCAATAAAATTGCTCATGTGCCTGAGTGTTTGCTTAAACTGGGTTTACAGCTGTAGTAGATGACAGAGAATAGAATTCAACCAACAAAACTGTTGTCTACTGGGGGCTCTTTCACGCAATCTTGATTCTTGAGCATTCTAGGAATGTGACAGCTCTCCTGCTTGTTGTGACAGAGAAGGAACAAGAGGGCCAAGGGCAGCATCATTAATGCATAAAATAGATCTTCATGATGTTAGTGAGGGAGAATTTTACCCAACTGCCTGTGAACAGGAGTTTTACATTATCACCAGAGAAACCAGGGTCAATTTAGAGATACCAATTAGTACAGGTGTATCTACCTCAGAAATTAGTATTCAACAGGGTACGTATAAATCCTTTCGACCAAAAATAATGAGCAGTTGACTCTGCAGAGGAATAATATCAATTCGTGCAATTGTTGATTCATCCTCTCTCACCTATTGAATTTGAGGATGTAATTTGGAATATGTTAAATTGAATGGAACAATTTGGAATGTGTAGCTTGTGTTCTCTGAATAGCAGCTAAGAGAGAATAACACATTTCCAAATTTTCTTCTTTGTTCTCTCAGTTCTCAAAGATGGGCCAATGTTCTGTCATCACCAACAGCTCATGTCACTTCGATCAGATGTGCCAGCAAACAAATCAGTTTCAGGGGCCTCATCATTCACGCTAATCCTATCCTCACTCAACCCCAACGTATGAGCACATTCCAGACATTGGATTGGCTCAGATCAGCCATCTCGGCACAGTGCAGGGAGTTGATGCCAACTCTTAGCTGTGACAAATCCTGGAAGTTTATATCTATAATCATGAGAGCTCTGGGATTGATGAAGTGGCACCAACATTTGATGACTTGGCAGCATTAGTTGTTTCTCCCAAAACTAAACAATGATTTATTTGGCACCTCTGAAGACTGCTTTGCCTTGTGATTCCAATGACTCTAAAGAGATTTGGTTCATCCACCATAAAACACGGCAGTGCTTATTGAAGCCCTTCATTGGAAATGAAGATTCTGAAACCAGGTTTTCTACTGAAATTGTTGGAAGTTGGAAAATGAAAGATGGAGAACGCTGAGCATTACTGTATAATACTTCTCCATTCTTGTTAAAGTAAGCGAGGCAAAATGTGTTGTTGCACCATTTTAAGAAGACATGCATTTCTATAGCATCTTCACAGCCTCAGCCCCCACCCACCACCACCACCCCCACCCCCATCTCCCAGTTGCGTCTTCCGGCTCATGTAGCATTTCTAAAGTGTCGGATAGGTTCTAATGCTGAGAGAAACCAGGCACTTTGGGCAAATTAAAAAGCAACAATATGATAATGATTATGTATTTTTTAAAATAGTGTTGGTAGAGGGATAATGTTTGAGACACAATACCATTTCTCTTCAAAAATACTCCTGAGGAATCTTTTACTTCTGACTGAAGGAGGAGATTGGCTCTAAGTAATGATAATGAGTTTATTGTTATATACACAAGTGCAATGTACATATGTACTGAAGTTATTATAAAGTGACAAGAAATAGATGAGATATTCACAGTTATCGTACTGCAAGAAAGTGAATTGCAATAGTGATTAGTGCAGTGGTTTACAAGCTAAATAGTCACTTAAAAAACTATAAATCATACATTAAATTATCCCAATACAGAACAAGATAATAAATATTCACAGTTACAGTAAGTTTAGGAAAAAGTGATGTCTCAGTCATGTAGACAGATCATTTTGTGGTGGCAGAGTAATTTCTGATTAGGGTAGTACAGGATGGTTAAAGAGCCTGATAATCATTGTGGGGGGAGGGGGGAACTGTTCTTTAACCTGGAGAAGCTGGACTTGAGGCCTCTGTTCCTTTTCCCCAAAGGTAGCAGTGAGAGGAGTTATGTGAGAGGAAAGAAAAAGGTTAAGAACCACTGTTGGAAAAATGCTTGAAGCTGTCATTAAAGATGAAATAGTGAAACTTTTGGAACGTAAGGGTTCAATCAGGCAGACGCAGCATGGTTTTAGAAAGGGAAGATCTTGTTTGACAAACTTGCTAGGATTCTTTGAGGATATAATGGGTGCGGTGGATAGAGGGGAACAGGGTGATGTTGTATATTTGGATTTCCAGAAAGCGTTTGATAAGGTGCCGCACAAGAGACTTCTCAGTAAGTTACAGGAAAGTGGAGTCTGGTGAAGTCTATTGGCCTGGATTGAAAATTGGTTGTCTGACAGGAGGCAGAGAGTCAGGATAAGTGGGAGTTTTTCAGGTTGGCAGAGAGTGGTAAGTGGGGTGCCACAGGGGTCGGTGCTAGGCCCACAACTGTTCATCATTTACATTGATGACTTGGAGGAGGGGATAAAATGTGGTGTAGCCAAGTTTGCAGATGACACCAAATTGAGTGGAAGAGCAAATTGTAATGAGGATGTGGAGAGTCTGCAGAGGGATACATTTAAGCTGGATGAGTGGGAAAAGGTCTGGCAGATGGAGTACAATGTTAGTAAGTGTGAGGTTATCCATTTTGGCAAGAAAAGTAAAAGAGCTGAATATTATTTAAAAGGTGAAAAACTACAGCATGCTGTTGTGCAGAGGGTCTTGGGAGGGCTTGTGCATGAATCGCAAAAAGTTAGGTTGCAGGTGCAGCAGGTTATTAAGAAGGCAAATGGAATGTTGGCCTTCATCGCTAGAGGAATTGAATTCAGGAGTAGGGAGGTCATGTTGCAACTGTATAAGGTACTGGTGAGACCTCACCTGGAGTACTGTGTCCAGTTCTGGTCTCCATATTTGAGGAAGGATATACTGGCTTTGGAGATGGTCCAGAGGAGGTTTACTAGGTTGATCCCTGGGATGAAGGGGTTGACATGATGAAAGATTAAATCGTCTAGGATTGTATTCGCTTGAGTTCAGAAGAATGAGAGGAGATCTTATAGAAACATATAGGATTATGAAGGGTATGGATAGGATAGATATAGGAAGGTTTTTTGAGCTGGACAGGGAAACTAAAACAAGAGGACACAGTCTCAAGATTTGGGGGGAAGTAGATTTAGGACAGAGATGAGGAAAAATAGTTTTTCCCAGAGAGTAGTGAATGTTTGGAATTCTCTATCCAGGGAAGTGGTTGAGGCTGCTTCATTAAACATATTTAAAATTCAGTTAAGTAAATTTTTACATGATAGAGGAATTAGGGGATATGAGGAGAAGGCAGGTAGGTGGAGTTAGGTCATAAATTAGATCAGCCATGATCGTATTGAATGGCGGAGCAGGATCGATGGGCCATTTTTGGCCTACTCCTGTTCCTACTTCCTATGTTCCTATGTATGATTTGTATGTTGGATTTATATGTTAAACTCAGTAAAAATATTTTTTTAAAAAATGAGAGATCTACCCATTTGAAAAAATATTAAATTAATAAAATATATTTTAAAGAATTCTAGAAACACCAATTGCTATTTCACTTGAATTCAATCTCTGTAGAAAGAAATCATCAAATAACTTACAAGTGATTGATTCCCTTGTATGAAATTAAATGGGGCTCTTGTTCCTGAATGGGTTAAGATGTGCATCATTTGGTTCATTCATTGCTGTAACAAATGAGTGCTGAATGATGATTGACATCACAACTTGCTCACTCAACAAACCTCTGACAACAGTTAACATCGTGCACCCTACTGCCCTTTTAAAAATGATCAGTAATGATCCACAAGGATCATTCGCCTTGAGCGCACCATGTTGGGAATAAAATAGAATCTGCCTCCCAAACCATAATGTAAGCTGAGCAAAATTTCAACTCAGTGGTAATTTATTGACTTCCTAACTTGACTTCCTTTGTTGGAGAACGTATTGTTAGAATGCACATTATTCTGTAAAGAACCACTGTGCACTGCTGCTTTGAGGAAGTTATTCTAATGCTTAGAATGGATGTTTACCTCTTCAACCAACTTGTTCCAACACATTTCTCTGCTATTCTCTACACCTTGCAAATTCTGTTTTGAAACTTTGCTGGGTTCTCAATTGCTGTTTTAATGTCCATTATATATCCATGTTCTTGTGAACATTTATGTCTTCCAATATTTTTGTTTGTGCAGTGACAATTCTCATGAAAAAATTTGCTTTGTTCTTTTATTTCACATTTTTTTATGTCTTGATGCAAAAGGTTTGCCGTGGAACCCTGTGTCCCACAAAAGACTGAGAACAAAAATGGACACTATTCTCCTCCAAGCAGGGTCTCCACTCTCACCTTGTTCTTGGGAGGCTGTGGCTGCAATAAAGAAAGATTACAGTAATTATTGCTGCCTTCTTGATAGCCTCATCCTGATCCAATCTGCTTGCATTTCCTGACATGTTTATCCCGTTATCTTTAAAGTATTGCTCAGTTTCCTTAGAAACCAATTGAAAATACACTGTTCAGCTGCATTGAGATTGTACTTCAGATGGTAAATGAAAAGAATGATTTAGATCAGGGGTTTGAAGCAGCTGTGGAATTCATGCAGATCAAATTTACTTACTTAATCAACATTTACTTTGGTTGTAATGTGTGAACATAAAGAGTTTGGATGGGAGTGAGGGACAGAGTGTTAATTAAAACACGAGGTGACAAGGGGTCATCATCTATTGATAATGAACATAAGAAATAAGAGCAGGAGTCGGCCATCCGGCCCATTGAGCCCGCTCCACCATTCAGTCTGATCGTGGCTGATCTGATGTAGGCTCATCTCCACTTACCTGCCTTTTCCCCATATCCCGTAATTCCCCATCTATGTAAAAATCTATCCGTCCTTGTTTTAAATATATTTACGGAGTAGCCTTCACTGCTTCAATGAGCAGAGAATTCCACACCATTCTCTGGGAAAACCAGTTCCTCCTCATCTCTGTCCTAAATCTACTACCTTGAATCTTGAGGCTACGTCCCCTAGTTCTAGTCTCTCCACCAATGGAAACTTTTTATCCATGCCTTTCATATATATTTCTATAAGATTCTCTCTCATGAATATAAATTCCAGCGAGTTCAGTTCCAGATGACCCGATCTCTCTTCATAGGCTAACTCTGGGATCAACTGCATCGCCTCCAAAGCCAGTATATCCTTCATCAAGTAAGGAGACCGGAACTGCATGTAGTTCTCCAGATGTGGCCTCACCAGTACCTTGTTCATGGACAGCATAACCTCCCTGCTCCTAAATTAAATCCCTCTAGCAAGGAAGGCCAACATCCCATTTGCCTTCTTGATAGCCTCCTGCACCTGCAAACCAATCTTTTGCAATTCATGTACAAGCACTCCCATCCTTCTGTACAGCAAGCAGCATGCTGCAATCGGTTACCATTGAAATAATAATCCGATCTTCCATTTTGAGTTTATTGTTAAATTTTTTTTACAATCTATTTATGCCCAGAATTATTGCTGCAGCTGAACAAGTACTGATAAAGAAAATCTGTAATAGTGAACTTACTGAATTAAATAAAGTGGCAAGAAATAGATGAGATAGGTAATACATATTTACAGTTATCGTACTGCAAGAAAGTGAATTGCAATAGTGATTAGTGCAGTGATTTACAAGCTTAAGGTCCTTTGTTTTCAAAAAGGCTTGCATACCCATTAATGGATTAGTACATATTATTCAATTACATACATAAAATGCTGCCTTAGAAAGGTAATTAAATTCTTCACATAGGAAACTCCATTGGGCATTAGTGCTTTCTTAACACCATATCAGATGGTGCAATTGTAACAGATCATCTGTTAAAGTGTTGAATTGCTCAACATTCAGATGCAAAACACAATTCAGTCTTTAATTTTAACTGGCTGTAGTACAGAATAATTTGAACGAGAATCAAGCATAGCAGGCCAACTAAGGCGATTAGCTGGCAATTATTGCAAATAATTTTTCGTATTGTTTTGACTTCACCATTCTTTTGTTTTGGTAGGTTGAATCAGATTTCTGGATAAATTTTCTACGTAACTGCAACAACTGCTCAAAGAAATTTATAATTTTTTAAATGATATGTTTAGAAACTTTATCTTGTATCAAATAGGGATGTGTCCTTGGGATTTCTTAGCTTTAGAACAATATAAAGTAGCCAGTTTGCCTCAAACCAGTCCCCAATGATAGAACTAAACCCCAGTTTGAGGATTTTTCTGACGTTTTGTGTGGTATAATTAGGCAATAATTTCTCAAGAGATTGAAGAATGAGACAGCGAGAGGCCTCTGTTTCTCTCTGATCTGGAATCTAAGATGACCAGACCCATGATTCAGACTGTCAGGCGCAACTACGATGACCAAGGTTCAATCCTTACCTCTGCGTGCCTGGAGTTTGTACTTTCTCCAAGTGGGTACGTGTGCTCCTCCAATATTGTGTGGGTTGGTCGAATCATTTGGTAAATTATTACCCTGAGTGTGGAGTTGAACGGCAGAATCTGGGGAGAGGGGGGAGTTGACAGCAATGTGAGGAGAATAAAATGAGATTAGTGCAAACGGGCGCTTGAAGGTTGGCTGTAGGGCTGAGTTCTATACTGTGTGATGCTGCTAATGTCATGAGACAGCAAAACTAAACCGCTTTCTACAGAGTTGTGAATAAATGCAAGTACAGAAAGCTAAATTCTGATAAATGCCTTCCATCTGAAATGCGAAGCAAGCTTCCTTCTTTACAAATAGTAACTAATAGTTTTTCTATTGTTAATATATACATCATGTCCTACATCTCTCTATCCCTCCTGCTAAATTATTTGAAATATCAGATACTATAATGCAGATATACTACCTTCAACATCTTCTTTGGCTTGGCTTCGCGGACGAAGATTTAAGGAGGGGGTAAATGTCCACGTCAGCTGCAGGCTTGTTTGTGGCCAACAAGTCCAATGTGGGACAGGCAGACACAGTTGCAGCGGTTGCAAGGGAAAATTGGTGGGTTGGGGTTGGGTGTTGGGTTTTTCCTCCTTTGTCTTTTGTCAGTGAGGTGGGCTCTGCGGTCTTCTTCAAAGGAGGTTGCTGCCCGCCGAACTGTGAGGCGCCAAGATGTACGGTTTGAGGCGATATCAGCCTCAATGTGGCAGGCACCAAGAGATTTCTTTAGGCAGTCCTTGTACCTCTTCTTTGGTGCACCTCTGTCACGGTGGCCAGAGGAGAGCTCGCCATATAACACGATCTTGGGAAGGCGATGGTCCTCCATTCTGGAGACGTGACCCACCCAGCGCAGCTGGATCTTCAGCAGCGTGGACTCGATGCTGTCGGCCTCTGCCATCTCGAGTACTTCGATGTTAGGGATGAAGGCGCTCCAATGAATGTTGAGGATGGAGCGGAGACAACGCTGGTGGAAGCGTTCTAGGAGCCGTAGGTGATGCCGGTAGAGGACCCATGATTCGGAGCCGAACAGGAGTGTGGGTATGACAACGGCTCTGTATACGCTTATCTTTGTGAGGTTTTTCAGTTGGTTGTTTTTCCAGACTCTTTTGTGTAGTCTTCCAAAGGCGCTATTTGCCTTGGCGAGTCTGTTGTCTATCAACATACTGTTGATACATATATACAAGTTGGTAAAATAAAAACACATGGCATGCCTTATTTTTATTTTCTAAACTATGTAAGGCCACAACCATTAAAGATGACCAGAACATAGAAGGAAAATATCGTGGGTTTTGTACATCTGTCATAAACACTGGTGGTATTGGAAATATTAATCAAGTCACACTGGATCTATGGAGAGAAAAACTGCATCCCAGTAAATCAGCCATTCAGTGTCCTGGGATAGGAATGGGGGTTTAGTCTTTCACACTAGATTATTCCTAACAAGGACACTGAACGCTTTCACACTTGCAAGGGTTTATCCCCAGCGTTTGGTCTGTTCTACCTTCAATCGGAAGTGCCTGCAATGTTGCTACCCATTTCACACTTGCCTGATCTCAATGCCGGCATCTGCAGACACCGGGGATTGTACTAGGGGTCGAGTCTGGCAATCCCCGGCGTGAGATGACATCATCTTATGCCAGCGTTGAGCAGATTTTGCTTTCACACTTGCCACTTTAAAGGGCGATTGGCATTCGATTCCTGGCATCACTGGCAAGTGTGAAAGGGGATAGAGTTAACATTTCAGTTCAGTGGGTTTTTATCAGAACTTGGATATGTTGAAAGCAACTCAGTAAGATGCTGAGAAGGTGGCCCAGGAAGGAACTGAGCAAAATTGAAGTTTGTGAGAGGAAGGAAAGCAAGAAAGGTTAAAGGACAAATGGGGTGATAGGGCAGGGTAAAAAGCGTCGAGTGGTGTAAATGTGAAAAGCACAAGAATCAATTAGTGAGGCAATTACAGAAATCGTCTGACTTGTATTTTCACTGAAGTCAACATAGAAGTGTAGTCAATAGTGAACATTTGGACTATACACAAGATTTTCTTCAGTGCTTAGTTGAAATAATCCACTGCTGTAAACCAAAAATGTTTGTTACTGTATAAATTCATCTCCAACCAAAGGTATAACGATAAGCTTACGTTCCAAATAATCTTGTATTCATGGCACGAACAGTGTTGATTATTTCACAAGGTGTTTTAATATGTATCTGCATAGGGGTACCTGCATTAGGACTCGATGGTTTCCAATCATTTAAAATGTAACGTGTTGTTTAGTGTTGGCTGGCTGACAGTTCAATGTTTTGGTTTGGCAGGAGTCAAAACCCAGAGATGGCAATGCCTGCAGAGATGACCAACATGCATTAAATGTACGAGCTTCGAAAGCAAGGGCCATTGTTCCGCATACAATGCTTCACATCTGTTTACAGCTCAAAATAAGTGCTTCTAACATGCCTTCCTGTGACTATTGTACATGAACATTTTGGTCATCCTGCATTTTAGAGAACACCCAAGTGGTATATTTAAAAATGGACTTCTGATTCAATTCTGTGGAACTTCTGATGTGCAAAGTCCATGTATGTGTTGAAAGCAGTCATCATTTTTTTAATCACAGTGCATGCAGGAACACAGTACCTGCAGGTTAAATGCTTGAATAAGAATTTTCTTGCTAGATGGAACTTAACAAGGTGCCTCATTTTCCTTGATTGCATGCATTGCACACAGATTTCTCACCAAGTTCTGTACAGAAGCCATTGTTCGTGCTGAATGCTGATATTCAAGATTATTTTACTGTCATGTAATAAAACAGAAAATATGATATTACAAGAAATTTTCTTTAGTTTACCATAAGGCAGGCAAAGATTTGCTATCAGCAAAAGTTGCCCAGTGCCCCTTACTGCCAGAGAAAGAGAAGCAAAAGAGAGTTCCCACCCCCCAGAGTCACCGAATATCCATGGCTTTGCCTCCAGCACCCGCAGCCTCAGCATCCACACAGCCTTCCGTCCAATCCCTCAACAACAAGAGGTCCAGATGCTCACCTCCAACATGATCAGGAAGCCTCCAGCATCCCGGCTCTGAAAATTGGTACTCCTTCAGCCAGTCTCCAGTAATCCACAGCTTGGCACGAGTGGGTTGACCACGAGTCACCAACAGCCTGCTGCCTGTGTGTTATTCAGCCTCAGAGCCCCTCGCTGGTCCACTGCCAAGATATGTTCCCCTTTTAATCACTCAAGTGGTTGTTGTCCATATGTGAGCTTTGGCAGTGATTGTTGGCAGTCTATTTAATGGTAGCACTCAGGACGCGTGCTTAGCCCACTGTTCTACTCATACACCCATGACTGAGTGTTCAGGCTCAATTCAAATGTGATCTACAAGGCTACTGATGACACCACAGTTGTCAACAGCATCACAAACGGCAATGAGGAAGTGTTCAGGAGGGAGATAGATCAGCTCGTTGAGTGGTGTCACAACAACCACCTTGTACACAATGTTAGCAAAACCAAGGAGGTGATTGTGGACTTCAGGAGGCAGTTGGGGAACATGACCCAGTCCTCAACGAGGGCTCAGTAGTGGAGAGCTTCAAGAACTTCAAATGCCTGGGTGTCAGCATCTCAGAGGATCTGTCCTGGAGCCTCCATGTTGATGCAATCACAAAGAAGGCCCGCCAGCTATACTTTGTGAGGTGACTGAGGAGATTCGATATGTCATTGAAGACTCTCAAAAACTTATATGGGTGTACTGCAGAGAGCATCCTGGCGGGTTGCATCACTGTCTGATGTGGGGGCGCCAAATCTCAAGACAAGGCAAAACTCAAGAGTGTTGTTAACTTGGTCTGTGATATCATAGGCACCAGACTCCACTCTATCAAGGACATCCACATGAGGAGGGGGGTCTTAAAAAGACCCCCATCACTTTCTTCACTCTCCTACCATCGGGAAAAAGGTACAGGAGCCTAAGGACAGGCACTCAGCAGCATAAGGACAGCTTCTTCCCCACTGTAATCAGATTCCTGGATAATCAATGAACCAAAGACTCTGGCTTACTTTTTGTACACTATCATTTTTTAAAAATATATTGTTGTAAGGTGGTTATAATATGAATGTTTGCTCTATGTCGCTGCTGCAATTCACCGAATTTGGTGACTTGTTCATAACAATAAATTCTAATTCTGAGTTGCAATCTATTCTTCCTCCCTATTATACATGAGCCTGAACATTCACAGCTACACTCATTTATCGACATCCTGACTTGAGCTGGTGAGGTGATGTGAGGGACAGGGAAATTGAGATTGAAGCCTCATTGCCTGCAGTTTGGGAGCCCAGGTAAGCACCTCAGAGCTCATTGGAGATTTTATGCTCAAGGTAAGGCTGCTGTGAAACTAATAGCAACTCTCAGCTAAGGGGCATGTGCAAAAAAGAGAGGGAAGGGTTAAGGAAAGAAACAATGGGTCTCTTGATGAAAGTCAGTCCACTCACAATGAGGCTGTTGTCCATGTGAAATAGGAGAGGAAGGATTTGTGTAAGGGAAATGGTAGTAGGATTGGTATATAATTATTTTTATTTATTAATTGGGACATTGTGAGAAGAAGATTGTTGTGAAATTTAAAATCAAAGGTTGTACTCAAAAATTCCAATTTGTGTTAGTACAAGATGGAATGTGCAGTGAATAACTTGTAAACTCAAGAGTTATGCAACTGGACATGTTACGATGAATTATGAACAGACGTTCCAGGTGTTAAAAACTGAGTGCAAATGCATCCAATTTCTAAGTTTTCACATCTTGCTCTACCGAACCCACACAGCACTGACCAAAGCCCTCCCTTGTCGTACATATTGCTGTGCTCTATTGGTGTATTGGGACTGTGGCATCTTATGCACACATCATTTAGCAAAGGTTCTGCCTTCTGCTTCCATTTTTTTTCCCCAGGCGCACAGCCCGATAACAGCCTTTTCTGGCCCAAATATCCCAATAAACCTACATCCTCCGTAAAATTCTTGAAGGATAGGAGGAAGCTAGAGCACCCAGATGAAACCCAGGTAGAACTCAATACAGTCAGTGTCGGATTCGAACCCAGGCACAGGCGCTAACCAGGTATGCTAACTGCTAAATGGTCATTTCAATTTGATGGTTTTTCCCATAATCTAGCTTTCACTACCAAAATTCTGCATATGGCGGCACGGTTGGCGTGGCGGTTAGCACAATATGGTTATAGCACCAGCGATTGGGACCGGGGTTTGAATCCCACACTGTCTGTAGGGAGTGTTGTACATTCGCCCCATGTCTGCGTGGGATTTCCCTGGGGGCTTTGATTTCCTCCCACCATTCTAAACAACTCGCCGTAATTAGGCATCACATGCTCAGGGGCTGAAAGGGCTTGTTATGGTGCTGTATGTCTAAACCTAAAAATCTTTAAGGTATAAAAATGGATAGAGGTAGAATTACTGTAAATAGGTGGTGGATGGCCAATACGGACTGGATGACCTTGTTCCTCTGCTGTATGGCTCCAAGAGAAAGGAAGCATAGGGTGATTGTCTACAACAAGCTTGGAGGTGACATTGGGTAGATCTCAGACTTATAACAATAGTTGCTGTAAATTGTTGAATACAATAATTGATTATCAGTCTCTATTGCTGATCGTTAGCAATAGAAGGGGGGGGGGGGTGGTGGTGTGCAGACCACAGCGGGTGACACCATCAAGAGGGAAACACCAAAATGACTGTCTATAAAATTTTTGTGCAGTGTTTCAGCAGAAATTTATTATTTTTTTAATTAAAAATATCCCTGTAGTTAGTGATAACATCAGAAACATTTTTCGTAAGCCCAGTTTACATGTATCACTATACCTACAAGAGTAAAACACCACACTCATTTACTGTTTGAACCTTCTAATGCCCTCCGGACAGAGCTGTCATTATTACCCAATTACAATGATGTTCGAATCACGTGGTTTCATCTACACACGCTATAAGCATGTGCTGTTGTTTTCATTGCTGCTGGTGTTTTTATAGTGGCTGCTTTTGGCAAATTTTCTGGAGTTTTAGCTGCAACATTGTGGTCATTAGTATTTGTGAACTGATATCAATAACCTTTTTGAGAATGAAGCGGTAGTTAAAGGAAAAGAAGGAGAAAAATCAAAAAAGGTTACCTCAGTAATAATATTATATCTAATAATGTATTTTTTAAATCGAATTTTCACTTTAACCATGTGAAACCAAGTAAATGTAAATACATTTAGGCTGTGCGTATGATATTGTAATTTAAAAGTGTAATTTTAATTTTGCTAGTTGTTTATCTCACTATTATTGCCATTGCATTCTGTGATATACGGGAATTATGATTTACGAGCAATATTAATGCAAAAACATCACTAAGGATTCTGTATTGTTTGATACGGGAGGGAGGAGGTCCATGGAGGGAGAGGGGTGCTGACACCATGAGTTACTGTATTAGGTGTCGCCAACCCTAGTGGTGCCATTTGTTGCTGATTCTACCTAAAGATCAACAAGCAATGAAATCGTTTTGGTGCTGTTATTGATCTTAAGATAACCTGTTATTTTTAGTACCTCAGTTGACCTTCACCAACAGCTGGTGAAGATGCAAGTCTTCATCAACATGCATTCGGGAATAAGGAAGGAGCTCTGAAAGCAGAGAGTCATCAAAACAAGATGTTAGGTTTTATCATCCTTGCCATCTGATGGTGCAAATTTATGCTTCATCATTAAGACCAGTTACAATGATTCAATACACAGCAAATTTATGTTTCCATGGCACACTGAAATCTGGAGACTTTACTCGTGCTGAGTCTGATCTATTCCTATGCAGATTGTAACAGTGGACAATAAATTTTACTTTCTGCATAAAAATTGGGGATTGTGATAGACAACTTTAAGATGAACACAAAGATAACTTCAGATTTGCTGTATCACGTAGGAAGTCGGATAAACATTAAATTAACTTTTGTTGAATTTAGTACGGTTTAATCGCATGATGACGTTGACACATTGCGTTCATTCAACTGACCTAAAGATATTTGCCTCTAATTTTTGTTTGTACTCAGAATCTGATGCCTCTCTTGTCAGTGTCCAACCATAGTCAGCCAGCATTGTTGGATTCCAGTTGTCCTGATCTGCTATTCCAATGTCCTGGTAAAACCTTTCGCCATGTTTGTCACTGACTACACCAAGATTAGCAGGGAAGAAGACGACGTGCGATTGAAGAAAATGAACTTTCAATGACATGTTGCTCTTCATGGTTTTATATGCATGAAGTAGACTAAACATTTGACCAGAAATCACAAAAATGGATTATATCTTTTTACTTTTTCAATGTATTTATTGAAATTGATGTTCCACATCAAAATATGCAAAATGCATAAGAACATATTAAAAGTTTTTTTTAAATGTTACATTTCGATCACCCCACAGTCTCAATTAAACAAATTATATTACAGTAATATTATAAAAAGTTGTTGTATCTAAAAAAAGTGTACATGATTTTTGTGATCAGCAGCCCAAAATCCATAAAACATACCCAGAAGTTTTCAGGAAGCAAAATCTTCATTGCCCAGAACTGGGGAAAAAAACATTATTTTCTCTCCACTACGTTGTTTCTTAGTGAAAGCCATTCTCAACAATGATCCGAAAATCAATGTAATACAAGATTACAGCACAGAACAAGCCCTTCAGCCCACAATCTTGTGCTGACTGATAGAAACTTACTCAAACTTTCCTACCTTACACCCATAACTCTCTATTTTTCTTCTATTCACATGGATTGGTTTAATAAATAATACTGATTGCGAAACATGGAATGGGAATATAAATGGTAGCTGGTGACCACACTAGCATCTGAAAATATGGGAAAATATAATGTGTATTTGCTACTGCATTACTCTAGATTTCATCTGTAGCTGCTTATATTTTGTTAGTACTTAACGTCAACAGCAAAGGGTCACTTGATTTCCTTAAAGGATAGGATATTGCAGGTTCCTTTAAAGAAATAAAAGAGAAGCTGGAAGACTCAACAGGTCAGTCAGCATCCATGGAGAGACATAGACAGTCAACATTTTGGATTGGGACGCTTTATCAAGACCATTCCTGTTCATGTGCATTTCTTTGAGCTAATGTTACATGGACAGCACTTAAACCTAGAAATTGCATTCATCAGTGTTCTACGTTGACTAATTATAAATATTGAAAGGTGAAACCCGCAAAGATCTTGACACAGTTAAATGACCCTCTGTACACTTCTGTGAGATCTTCAATGATCTGACAGATGAACATATGGATGGAGAAAAAGTGGTGGGTTACAAGGTAGGGAGGGTTTAATACTTTAGGAATATATAAGTTGGGACAACATTGAGGGCTGGAGGGCCTGCACTGTGCCGTAGTGTTCTATGTTCTAACACATCACATGTTGCTTTGCAGATCCACTCACACTGATTCCAAGACATCAATTAATGAATCCCAGATCCAATGATTGGATTGAACTACCTTGGTGTAAAACATGAAAGTCTGCAGACAGCATGACTGAGGTAAAAATAATGCTGGAGAAACTCAGCAGATCAAACAATGTAACAAAGATACAATGTTTGGGGCTTGAGCCCTTTTATCAAGGTGTGAGTAAAATGTAGGCAGTCGCCTGAACAAAATGGTGGGTGTGGGGAGGACCAGCAACTACCTTCATTTTGTTCATAACTTTAAGGTTGAACTAACTGGCCTGTCTTGGCTGAGCCTATCCCTACTCCTTTTTTGAACAAGATTCACCTCTCTCCAGTGCTCAGGTACTATGTCATCTTCCAAACAGTATTAAAATATAGTCAGTACCCTTGTAATTTCCTTCTATATATTCAGATTTCAGATTTATTGTCAGAGAACATACGTGACATCACGTACTACCCTGAGATTTTTTTTCCTGCAGGCATGACAGAAATGCCACTAATTGGTAGTGCAAAAATAAACTGTAAACAAAGAACTGTAAACAGATAATGAATGTAAACAAACTGTGCAATACAGAGAGAATAAAAAAGATAATCAATAAAGTGCTCAAGAATCAATCAGATCGACTTTGATTGGGTTTGTTGTTGAGGAGTCTGATGGTGGAGGGGTAGCAGCTTTCTGAACCCGGTGGTGTAAATCTTGTGGCAGTTCTTCCACTTTCCTGATGGCAGCAGCGAGAACAGAGCGTGTGCTGGGTGGTGTGGATCTTTGATGATTGCTGCTGCTCTCTGGTAGCAGCGTTCCCTGTTGATGTTCTCCATAGAGGGGAAGGTTTTGCCTGTGATAACCCGGGCTTTTGGAGGGCCTTTCGCTTAAGGGTATTGGTGCTTATGGGTATTGGTGTCCCCCCAGACTGTGATACAGCCGGTCAGCACACTTTCCACCACACCTCTGTAAAATTTGCCAGGGTTTCTGATGCCATACAAAACCTCTGCAAACTCCTGAGGAAGTAGAGGCGGTGAAGTGTTTTCTTCATGATGCCATTGGTCCAGGATTCCTCAGAAATCCAGGGATTTGTTCTTCAGGTCCTCATGATGGTGGTAAGAGGGTGGGTGAAGTCCAATTGTACAGGTTGTTTATCTATCAAGTCCATGCTGACCACAAAACACCGATTTACACAAATCTCATTTTATTCTCCCCACGTTCCCATTAACTTCCCCAAATCATACCAGTCGCTGACACATGATGAGAAATGTACAGCTGCTAATACCCTACGAATCTTCACATCCTTCGAATATGACAGGAGGACTGGAGGAAACCCAAGCAGAGCAAGAGAGAGAGAGAGAGAGAGAGAGAGAGCATGGAAACTCTACCAATGTCAGGATTAAAGCCTGGTCACTAAATTTGTACAACACCCCTCCCAGCTACCCTAACTTTTCGTGTATGATCAATTTTAATATATATGCTGCCATAATTATGTCCTCTTTCACGGTTATGTTGGAAGCACCTTCTTCCTTCGTGAAGATAGATGCAAACTACCTGTGAATATTGAGCGTAGTACAGTAAAAAAAAACCTGGTATCTGGCACCTATGGAGATTATTAAATGCTGGATAAGTGAATCTTCTGGTTGTTTCAGATTGCATGTTGCATGGATTGGCAAATTAATGGCGAGCCCCATATTTTTGCCTGTTTATTTTCTGAATTTTTTTTGCCAGTTGCTTGGATTCCGGATAACCGGGTTTTACTGTATGAAGGTATTCAATTGGTAAGTTTCCATTTTTGTCCTTAATACCTTCTGCTCCTCCATGTACAATATGCCAATAGGATTTCAAAGGGCTGTTGCATTTTCTACATCACAACACAAATGTAGTAACTATTTGTGGGGAGGTTTTATTTTTGGCGGGATGGTTTAAAGAGTACATCAAATACTCTTTCTTTCTAACATTGCAAGGGCATTCAGAAAGACAAGGAACATATTTTTCTATGTGTGAGGCACTCCTCTCTAATCTATTAGACATTGGATTACAATGGTCAATGAGTGCATCCTCAGCTAGCTGAAAAGCAATCCAGGTAAGTGGTGGAATGTCAAGGCCCTAAGTACATAGCTTTCCCACTGAGAGTGAATTTCCCTTAAGTGTGCTTGCTTTTTATGCTTTGAAAGAAGATACAAAGCTTCTCGCTGTTGAGTGATTGGCACCTTGATTGATAGGACACAAAGCCTTTCAAAACCACCTTGCACTTTACAAGTTAATGAGAAAGTGAAAGTGATAAGCTCATGTTATTGCCAAGACATGCATAACACCACACTTACCACCTTCAGCAGGTGAATTAATATGTATGGAATTTCAAGTCAATGTATTGCAGCAATCCAGAATTGAGTAGGGCCAATTCTGGCTGAGTGGATGTAATTATGTTTGAAGGGCAAATCAGATGGTATGCATATCTGTACAGCTGTTGGTTAAATCAGTCAGAATTCTTTCCCTATGCATGCATGTTGTCAAGGTAATGTGTAAAAGAACAACAGTGGGTTACATCAAATGAATTGCAGAATTCTTCAAGTGGCAAAGAACTTTAACCCTTTTGAACACGAAGACCATTATATAATAGGAGCAGAAATAGGCTATTCAGCTCATCAAATTTGCCCTGCTATTTAATCATAAGCTGATCTACTATCCCACTCCGAGTCCCTGCTCAACCTTCTCCCCAAAACCTTTGATGCCCTGGCTAATCTTTTGTAACTCGTGTGTTTGTTGAATGCAAAAAAAAGATATTTTGAAATCCTTCAGACTTTTGCAGAAGAATATGACCAGTTGGCCACACGGTACTAAACTGATTACATAACCAGTGCTGACAGCCCATTTGATTATTTTGTACATTCCATATTTTCTCACAATGTAGGAAGAGACTATTTGGTCTGTTGACTCTCTGCAAACTCTTAAACCTATCCAATCAGTTCCATTTTTGCCACATTCCTCTTTGATATGCTTTCTTTCAAATTTCTGTCAACACCACTCCAATTGTCCTTTCCTCCAACTTCACCAATAGTCATTTACAATTGCTCTTTAACCACCATAATTCAAATGGAGCACGTCAGTGCTACGTTACATGAAAACACAATAGTTAAAGGTAAAATTAGCTTTCCTTTCCACGAGTCTAAATGAGATTCAATATGAATTCAGAATCAGAATTTATTGTCATGAAGTTCACTGTTTTATAGCAGCGTCATAGAGCAAACATTCATATAAACCACCTCACAACAATAATTTTTTTTAAAATAGTGCACGAAAAGTAAGGCAGTGTCTTTGGTTCATTGATTCTTCAGGAATCTGATGGCAGCAGGGAAGCATCTGTTCTGCTGCCGCTGGGTGTTCGTCTTCATCCTCCTGTACCTTTTTCCCCAATGGTAGCAAAGTAAAGAGGGCATGACCTGGGTGATGGGGGTCTTTGAAGATAGAGGCTGCTTTTTTAAGACACCGTCTCTTGTAGATGTCCTCGATGAAATGAAGTCTGGTGCCCATGATGTCGCAGGCTGAGTTAACAACCCTCTGGAGTTTATTCTTGTCCTGAGAGTTGGAGCCTCCATACAACCAGCTAGAATACTCTCTGCATTACACTTGTAGAATTTCACGAGAGGCTTCAGCTGTTGCTGAACTTGGTGGTGTGAGTCTTGTGGCACCCATACCTCTTTCCTGATGGTAGCAGCAAGAACAGAGCTTGTGCTGGTGGTGTCACAGACAGGACTTTGCCATAATGCCTCAAACCAGTGTACTTAGATTTTTAAAAAAAAACTATATCAGAGGAAATACTAAGGAGCAAACAAACTTGATGTGTGCCATGTTTGCAGAAAGTCCCTTGTGATGTCTGGGCTCATTTGCCAAGTAGCAGCAGTTTGCAAAATATGTGGTTTGTTCGTGTGCACGGTCTAATTGCTCCTTCTCCTGTCATAAATGTTTCCAAACTTTCTATAGAACTATAAAAGCATCATTTCATTGTGTCCATCAGAAAATGAGCAGTGATTTTTACTGGAATTTGTGGTTACCACTGATAGTCGGATGAATCAGCCAGAGCCCATCATAGTTATTCTGCATAGAAGGATGCCCTCTACTCCATCATACATGTGCTAGCTCTGAGCAAAAGCCAAACACATATTTGCTTTCCCCCAGCCTTGTCCAGACTGAGAGTAAGTGATTTATGTCTTCATTCACTGAAAGAGTAGAAGATAAGGTATAATTTATTATCATTTTTCATTGAAACTTTAGAAGGATTTGGAAAATGATTGCAACAAAAGTGGTTTTGTCTTTACCCCACCTTTTTTTGAAAAAAACTTTGATCCTGATCAATTATCCATTTTGATTTTAAATAAGACATGCAGCACTGTAACAGGGACCTACCAGCCCAAGCGCCCCTGGTGTCCAGTTACCCCCAATTAACCTACAACCCTGGTACGTTTGAAGGGTGGGAGGAAACCTGAGCACCCAGGGCAAATCCACGCAGATATGGGAAGAACATACAAACTCCTTATGGACAGCGCTGCAATCGAACCAGGTCACTATATTAGTGTTGTGTTAACAGCTATGTTGTTGTTTAAGAGACTGGAGGCTTTTGCAAATATTGCTCGGCCAATAATGAAAACAAGTCATTTTGAACCACAGTAGTCCCACTGTAGTATGTAGTTGTACACATTCAGAGATTGAGTTCTAAATTATTGTCAACTGAAACATACAAGAGAATGGTACATCAGCAAGACAAAGGTTCTCTACCAAACTTTCTCCGTTGAACCTTGTCCAACACTGGACTTCCAAAACAGACACCCTATTTCTAATTCTGTATCGAGAAGAGATTATTAGTTAGACGGAGGAAACAATTGAAAGAAGTATTCAAAGTCTTAGAAGAAATGCAGTATCTCCACTGACTCCTGGTGACCTCTGGCTCAAGTCTGCTCAAAGTGGAGAAGAAACATTTGAGATGGTATTGAGAACCTTGAGTCCATGTATCAAGAACACAGATGCCTTGTATAAACCAGTGGAAGGAGTGCCCCACCTCAATAACTGGCTGCCCTCTCCATCAGATACATGTGGAAGAGCCACTGCTTTCTACATTGGCCTCAGAGCAACCCTCAATCCCAAGGGATGGCTCAAGTCGAAGAATGGCATGGGGAGTTAAACTTCATTCATTTTATTTCAAAAACAACTTACTGGTTCTTCTTTATTTTCTAAAATGTGCAAACTATGCTCCCTGGTTCATAGATTTGCAGCGCTTGGGCCTCTAACAATTAAAACCTTAGGAGATTGTGTGTTCAAGACCCTCCACAGAAATTTAAATATAACATTTTCTCAACCTCTTCTCATGCAAGTTCTGTTAGATCAAGCATTAAACCAAGGTCGTGCAAGTCCTTTCCCCATGTCGCTGAGCTCTCCCAGCATTTATCCCTCAAACAATGAAAATAAATTATTTAGCCATTTCTCATTGCAGTCTCTGGGAACCTGCTACATCTAAGTTGGCTTCTGCATTTCCCACATCGTAGAAATAATTCTTTAAGAGTATTTAAAGGATTTCGGGACTTCCTGCGCCTTTGGATGAAGACCTTGTACATACACATCTTGTTTTTGGTATTAATCAAAAAAAAACCCAGATTGGATTCATGTTCTACAATAACATGGATCTTTAACCAGACAGTTTTCCCAGAAGTATTAAATACTTCTATTCAACCATTATTGGATTAACAAACTAATTAGGTTGGATCTCAAAACTGAAATGAGAAATTGAAACTATCATGCCTGAAACATTGGAAAATTCCATCATGCTAATGTTTATTTGTAAAGGCGCTGATGTCTGCTAGATTAAGAGTTAATAAACAGGCAATTGCTGACCATTTTGTGTTGATTTTGTTGCTGTATCAACTATGCATGACTGAATTGGTTGGATGGGATACTTGGGATTCTGGGAACCTTCCTCAACACAATATTTTTGTCAAGTTTCTTTTCATCTTACATTTCCCATGAAGGAAAATATGAGTTAAAAGACCCGTCATTTATATTGTATATGTGTGTCTCTCTCCCAAGATAAATCTTTGAAACAGTCTTTGAAGAGAGTGGAAAAATACCTTTGTAAAAGCAGCATTTTAAAAAGGACCAGACTGGGTATCAACTAATTAGACTGTTTGTTCGTTACAAGAGCTGCTACAGGTTAAAACTGCCTAATGGTTTCCCACTGTGCTGTTAAATTCTATGCAGTAGAAATTCACTATCAATAATAATTACAATATGTATTGGAGGGTAATGGGAAAAAAATAAAAGCATCTGGAGACTAGCCTAATATTTCCAGTCTCTTGTGTCAAAACATGTAGAAAACTGCCTCACTTTAAAGGTGTCCTGAAGTCAGTGGACTCTACTGTGCGATGCGACTCACGATACCAAACTTTTTCCACTGAAAAAGTTCAACCTTCCTTCAATCCTTTTACTGCTGACTCCTGGTGATCGACTGGAATCAGTTATCAGGAATCTGCTCTGGGTTTCTTCTGTTCAGCTGCCATAACTTTGAAAAGCTTGTGAGGTTTGTGCCAAACTATTCTCAATCTGGAGAACACCAAGTGAAAATCCAAGCAAGATGATATCTGCTGGCTTGGTTCATCTGCACCATCTGTAATTATAAAGCCATTAGTGCATCTTTTCCACAGTGAACAACGAATTATCATAGGTCAATGTACAAAACTGCTGGAGAAACTCAGCGAGTCATGCAGCGTTCCTTATGTAGCAAAGGTATGTTTCAGGCCTGATCCCTTCGTCAAGCAGGCAGGTGCCTGATTAAAATGGTGGAGGGAGAGGCAGGGGAAAGAGCATAGGCCCATAGGCAAGTGATCATTGGTGGGCCGGCCAAAGAGATAAAAGCTAGGAAGTGATAGGGGGTAGGCTAGCCCACTGAATGGAGATGGAAGGGGTTTGGGACCTGAAGAAGACAGGAGTCTGTCAAGTCAAATCTATTGTTCTCTGACTGAACAAATAAAACCTAATGAAACACTGTTCTCCGGTCCTTGGTACAAAACATGCAGACACACAACCAGACAATACACACATACAGACAAGCAATACCAAATGCAGGACAAATATTCGTATTTGCAAATAAATATTATTTCATGAATATGAGAGTGTGGATGGTTAGTGTGATAAGTTCTTTTGGTCATTCAGCATTCTCACTGCCCATGGGAAGAAACTGATCCTCAGCCTAGTGGTGCTGGCTCTAATACTCCTGTATCGCTTTCCTGATGGGAGCAGCTGAAAGTTGCTGTGTGCAGGGTGGAAGGGGTCCTTAATGATGTTGCACGCCCTCTTCAATAATCCCAGTAGACAGAGAAAGAAAGAGAGAGAAGGGAGGAAAACAGCAGGTTAATGCTAATGCCATCTGGTTGAAGGATGTCCAATTCCTCCAATTCGCAGGTTGCCTCAATTTGGTAAAGGGGCCAATTCTGTATATAATTGTTTTTACTGAATTTGGAAGTGCGTGACTGAAATATCCATTGATTCAAGATTAATACATTTTCAAAAGTTCCAAAGGTTACGTCTGCTAAAAATATAAATATTTTATTTAATATTATTGTATCAGCTCTTTCTTAGCTACAATCTTATTACAATTTCACAAGCTATCCTTTAAATAAGGAGTGTAGACGCGTCCAACAGAAATGGCCAATCCAGCAGTCTGGAAATTGACTTTACCCTTTCAACTCAGAATTAGCATATAATAAACCTATTTCCAAAGCGAACAAAGGAGGCCTCTTTATCCAGTGTGAAGGGGTGGAGATTAAGGGAGATTATGGGATCATATGGAGATTATCTTCAGTCACTTATGTTTTATACAAGGGGCAATGCCAGTGACACAGAGTAAAAATTCTTGATGATGGGTCTTCATCTGGAACTTCTAACTTTACTTCTCTTTCCACACATGCTGACTGACTTGCTAAGTATTCTCTACATTTTCTGATTTTATTTCAGATTTTCAGCATCTGCAGTTTTGTTTTCATATTTTGAAGAGTTTCAGACTATGGTTGTATCTGCTCAGTCCATTGAATTAATCCTTTGGAGTCCATGTTTTTCAGGGACTACCAACAAGTGCAGATGCTCTGTGTCCCTGTTTTCCGGGACTGGTTTTCTGCACATCTACCAGCTGGTCTGTACTGGTGTTCATACTGTTGCTTACCCTTGGACCTAGACTGGAGTATATATTATGAAAGGTTGAAAATGTCTGGAGTTCAAAGAATTAATATTTGACTGCCAACTCACAAGCATTAGAAACTCTCTGTACTTTATGGTTGATTACTGTTAACCCTCACTTGTTACACCTAGGGAAATTCCAATGAACCCCAGTTGTCCTTCCTCAGCTTCTGCAACCCCTGTACTTCCTTACAAAAACCAACACTTCATGCTCATCCATTGTAAATCTCACCTGTGCGTTTCATCAGTCTTAATCCTTGTGGAACATGGATTGTCAACAATGTTGAGAACATTTGGATCAAAAGTCAGCAAGGTGATTGGAACTTGCAGGCCCAAATTGAACAAGAATTACACCAATGGTCCTAAAAAAAATCATCAAAGACATTTGAAAGGATTTTTTAAGCTGCCAGAAGGTTATTGGACCAGTCTGTGGGCAAGGTCTCAGGATGCATCACAGGAAGTTCAGTGACTGTTTCATTCACATGAAACAGGTCTTCACTGTTATCTGTCCTTCACTGCATGGCAGTTCAATTCAGTCCAAATGCACACAAACTGAATGACAATGCAAAGATAAACTGCTGGAAGAAATGGCAAGGTCATTCAGCATCTGTGGAGCACAAGAGGAACAAGCTAAGGTCAGTATCAAATCTAGGAACTCAACTTTGAGGCAGTAACTGTATTAATGCAAGGCGTGACCAATATTGATGGAGTAGAGGGACTAATTGCAATAATATAACAGCTATAATGTAAATTATAATGCTTTTGAGCCTTTCTGCTCCCTGAATTGGCACTAAGGCTGATGGGCACTGAAACGGTCAGTAAAGGTCAAAGGGATGTTAAGAGGTTATTAGTGGAGTCAGGTGTTTCCATCTATTCGTGGCATCCAAAACATTCTGTTACATTTGACCTCTGGCAAACTCCTTGCCAGAGTGTGATTAGCTCACAGGATTACATTTACAATTTGAGTCGCCAGAAGAGAATTAAATAGAGGGTGGATTAACAATATTTACCATGCCTGCATACTTGAATGGTTTAAGTTAAAATGACGAGTAAACTATGTCATTTTCTTTGACTCTATCTTACAAAGTGTTGGCATGTTTCATACAAAAGGGACAACTTTATTTTAGAGTGTTTGCTCAATTACTTCTTGAGAAGCAATGATTCTATTACTTCCCAATGTGCAGTGTACATGGAAGAGATGCATTTCAGTTCAAGGTTAGAACACAAGGAGTTGAAAGTTACCTTCAGGCGTGGACTGAGAATTGGCCATCACAAAGCAAATTGTGGGAATAAGCATCGTCCTCAGGTCGACAGGCTGGGACAAGTCAGGTAACACTGGGATGGGTGTTTGTCCCGCTGTTACTCACAATCTTCATCAGTGATATCACGAAAGGATCTGCTTTCCAAGTTTGTTGATGTGGTTCAGAAATTGTATTCTTTCAAATAGAAATTAATAGCTACTAGGGCATTAAGGGCATTGGGTAATGGAAAATGACACAGGTAAAAGGTCAGCCGTGATCTTAACAAATCATGGAGAAAGTTCAGAGTGCCA
This sequence comes from Narcine bancroftii, assembly GCF_036971445.1. NCBI lineage: Eukaryota > Metazoa > Chordata > Chondrichthyes > Torpediniformes > Narcinidae > Narcine > Narcine bancroftii. The sequence goes on along the minus strand of NC_091480.1, from coordinate 93,966,249 downwards.
AATGGCTATCTCTGCTCCTATTTCTTAGTATTTAGGTTCAAACCAGAATGAATAATATGTTACTGAATGCAAAAGCTCAAATTTCCTATGTTGGGTACATGATGCACATTTGTATATAGACAACTGTTATTTTAAGGAAATTCCCTTTTTCCTTAAATTATAACGCCCACACCTATTGAATCATAAATACCACCTGAACATTGGCCATCACCAACCTTTGAGTGAAATATATGTTGAAATCTAATTTTATTCCAAGTGTAATTTTAATGGTGGATTTTTTGTTGTTGTTGCTATCCAAGAATCTAACTCGGATATTCCTGTTTTTCCAGTTTGATATTCATTCTTAGCAATATCATTAGAAAGTAAACGTTCACCTTCCATCTGTGCATTAAGGGGACTGAGTCCCATTCCCTCACCATCTCTTAGATTCTGTATCTGTTATCAGACTGCTCTCTTTGCTTCTTCCACTAAGGGACCCCCTTCAAACCTCTGAACAAGCTCTTGATCAATTTCCCTATTCTCTCCTTATCTGATGTCAAATTTCATTTGATAATCCTCAGATGTTTGGGGTGCTTTACCACGGCAATCACACTACAGATAGACCCCTACTTATGACATCTCGACGTACAATGTTTTAAAGCCACGATGATTCTGTTCTCGCATTTTTTCAGCAAAATCTCGTTTTTTCGGGGATTTATGTTTTTTTTCTGCAAATCTCATACTTTTCGGCAAAACCTCATGTTTTTTTTTCCAGCCAATCTCATGTGTTTCAGCCCGATTACAAGTTATGATCATTTCAACTTGCGATCGAGTCCGGAAACGGGACTCCATTGTAAGTCTGGGTCTACCTGCATTTAGTATGTAAAAGAGATGACGAGAAATCTTTCCAAGTTTAAATTCTATTAACCAGCAGATTGTTCCATGGGGAAAGATTTTGAAATAATAAAGAATGAGACACTGTCCATTAGCAGGATGACTTATAACAAGAAGGCACAGGATTATGCCAGCCACTCAAAAAAGATTGAGAGAGATGTGGCGGGTTTCTTTAAAAATGACCTGGAATCCAAAGTGTCGAAGAGCTGAGGATATAGTCAGTAGCGTTCTAGGTAACTTGATCTGACTTCTCAGGGCTATGGCAAATGATCAGGGCAGAAAAGTTCATTAGATTGTTTTGTTTTCAAATAACTAGCCCAAGAACAATGGGCTGAATAGTCTCCCAATGAAATGAAGTAATAGAACTCAGTTTGAAGCAGGCAATATTGCACATGTTGTGTTCACAACATATAGTTCGAATGATTTCTTGCAAAGCTATATATACAAGTTGCACCACGAATTAGGGCAAATTTTTAACCCTTTGTCGATATATAATTTGACCGTGAAATGCTGCTATTGATAGATTAGCAGCCTATCTTGACCGTAAATTTACACAAGCGTGCATCCACGCAGAGAGTACTTAAAATAGATAATTATCTTAAATTGTTGCTTTTAGCTGCAAGGCATGTTCAAGATCTTGCTTCTTTGTTCATACCCTGTAATTTTCTTCAGTTCAATTTTGTTTCCAAGTTTGCTGGTTGACATTGTCGGTCGCAAAAACCAACATCAATGGTGTAATTGTCATGAGTTTGCAGTGACACAAATAAATAAATGGAAATCACTGAAATAGACTTTCTAAGTTGTATCTGGGGAAAATGTATTGTATAATTAGTATTACTTGGTTTGTTTCAGGTTGGAAAACTGCTCCCAGCTTTTGTTATACTGGAGTTGTAAGGTGTCTGCGACCCTGTCAGACACATACAACTCCAGTGCAATAGAAGGATTGGGAAGAGTTTTAAATATAAAATTTTTATTTTAGCTATACAGCAGAGCAACAGGCCCTTATAGCCCACAAGCCTGTGCCACCCAAACACCCCAATTAACCTATGGTCCTGGTACGTTTTGAAGAGTGGGAGGAAACCGGAGCACCCAGAGAGAACCCATGCAGACACGGGGAGTTCCTTTTGCCACATCCACTGTTTAAAATGATCCAGTTCTCCTGCATCACTTTCTTGAGATAGATGATCACCCTTATTCCCCTTATTCAAAGGTATTGAATAATTACTTATAAAGCATTGCCATTGTCATTAAAAACAGGGTTAATTCTGGTTTGTTACTTCAGGATACCCGTAAAGGCTCACAAAGGGGTGCCACTAGTCCAGAGCCCCTACCAAGAAGAGATAGACAAGCAAAAGAGAATTTGATGTTCCCTGGTGAGAATGAGAAGCCTGGGAGTGGACCCCACCACCTCTTCGAACGCCGCTGTTTTCTGTATTTCTGCAAACTCTGCAGCCGCACGACTTCCTGTCTGTTCAAGCTCAGAGCCTTTGGTTCCGAACCGAAGCTGTTAGCACCCAAGCGCCCTTTAGGAGCACTGCTCACCATTGGCTCCCTCATGCATCCTAGTGCCAATACCTGATTCCCACAAGCCAGTCTCTAGAAGCACACAGACTGGTGTAAATTTTCGCCTTCAAGCTTCTCCCTTGTCCGCTACTGCGGTTTCCTACACTGTGGGGTCTACTCCCAGACTTCTCATTCTCATCAGGGAACATCAAATTGGATTACTACAGTTATGTAAGCAAATAACAAGTTGCAAAATAATTTGTAGCATGGGTACAAAGAAGATACCTCATTATAGGAAGGATGTGGAAGCTATGGAGAGGGTGCAGAGGAGACTTACCAGGATTTTACCTGGTAAAATCTTATGAGGCAAGGTTAGCAGAGCTGGGATTTTTCTACTTGAAGGGAAGAAGAATGAGAGGGGACTTCATAAAGGTCTACAAGATTCTGGGAGGCATAGAAAAGGTTGACAGTCAGCACCTTGTTTCCCAGGGCAGGAATATCAAACACCTGAGGACACGTGTACAAAGTGAAGGGAGGAAGGTTTATAGGAGACAACGGGTAATTTTTTTTTATACAGAGTTGTGAGTGCCTGGAATGCCTTGCCAGCGAAGGTGGTGGAGGCTGAAACATTCAGGGGATTTAACTATCTCTAAAACCGGCACATGGATGAAAGAAGAGTAGAGGATTATGAGGTTGGAAGAGTTTAATTTTTTTTTTTGGAAGGCATATATAGATCTGTACAGCATCAAAGCTGAAGGCATATATAGTGTACGGTATCTACTGTATACTACATTGCAGTGAGCATCCTTTATCATAGTTGCTCAGGGAGACACCAAGCAATGAAAATGCTCTAATATCTAAAGAACATCATCTAGTCCTAAACAAATAGGAAATCTAAAAGAAATGCTGATTTTTGGGTTTTTTTTCAGTCTTATTCTCCAGAAACTAAGCTTTTGAGAAGTACCAAACGCCCCTCTTGGCTCTCAAAAAGATTTGTACTTTGTTCATTGGAGTGAAGCAACACATCAGATTACATGATTGATAATGTATTGACTCCAATGCTTCCAGGGCAACAAAAAAAAACTATCATTACTGTCCCTTATGGCCTGTGCACCTTAATATTGGTTCTGAAGTAACATGCAGTGACAAGCAGCTTGCACATGGGGATTGAGGCTACTTTGCTCATAGAATTAGCTGAGTATTTTACCTACTGGTTCTAACAGACTAAAACCATCAGAATTTGGGTGACATTTAAAATAACTCATCTTGCTCCTTTTATTCCATATGTTAAAATGTGCATTGAATGTTATTCTTAATTTCCCTGCCCATTTTGATACAGCTGTTACTGAAATTATATACTGTTTCCCATTGAGCATTGTGGCTTTGGGATGAAAATGATTGGATTATTAATCAGTTATTAGTGGTTGCTAAACTCCAGGAATGTCAGCGTAGAATTTAATAAGGCGCTGAGAAATTTCTCCATTGTTAGAGGTGCCTTCATTCCAATGCCATGCGAAGCCAAATCCCTGTCTGTCTGCCCAGGTGGATGTAAATGATCCCCTTCTATAACATTGAAAATCTTTTATCCCATGGCCAACAGCAGATTAGCTGGTCTTGTTTATCCTTACTGCTTGTGGGAACAAATCTGTCCACATTAGAACATTGACACCTCTTCAAGATATAATTTATTGGGACAGCCTGCAGTTGTTAAAGCTGCATGCTACAATGTACCAGTTTGTCATTTGTCCTGGTGTCTCTTTCAGTGTGAGTGGTAATGAATAAACTGAAACTTCAGGTAGTGACTATGCTTTTTTTGCTCTGTTTCTGATCATCTATGTCTCCTCCGATGGGCAGGTCCAAGCAAAACATCATTCCGAACATTTTTGTATGTCAGTCAAGGACACATCAAATCATTTATGAACCATCTTTGCCCTCTCCTGATTGTCGCTGTGGCCAGGTTGGCGGATGTTTGCTTCATAGAAGCAGGCCCAGTCGTCAGCCATGTCTCCTCCCTGATCTGAATTCCCACCAAACACCTCTCCGACCCTAACTTGTTTGATCCTCTCCACATTCCCATCGATTCTCCCCTCCCCCTGCCCCAGTCCACCCACAAATTCTACCACTCACTTTCAAGGTAAGGGATAATTTACCGAGCTGATTAACTTCCAAACCCACACATTTTTGGGATGTTGGAGGGAACCAGAGCACCTGGAGGAAATGCATGCAGTCATAAGGAAAACGTACACACTCCCCTCGAGAAATATTGGAGGTCAAGATCGAATATGCATTGCCGGAGCAGTAAGAGATATAAATTAACATGATCTTGTTCCAAGTCATGCATGGGACATCAACATTTCTCAAGCTTAATTCACGGACGAGGAAGATTTGTTTTGACTAGTGCTCATGTTCTTGCATGAAGTCTGCGCTCAGCAGTCACACACTAATGATGAGGGCAAACTGATGCCATTTCAGTGCAAGCATTTGTGGGTGAGAGAATTTCTGGACTTCATAGCTACAGTGGTTCTCAACTACAGTAGTGTTGCCATGTGAGTCTTTAAAAATTGTTAAGTAAAATACTTAAAATTAGATAAAGATATCAAAAGCAGCTCTGTAAGAAATATTTGAAAATATTGCTTAGTCATTGCCACTAGTGGGCCATGGCCTGTTAGACCTGAAGCCATGTGAGCCTTAGACCGAAAAAGGTTGAGAACTACTAGACTAAAGGAATTGGTAGAACCCTTAGGCTGCCAACACCTTGAGACTATAGGTCACCACTGTCTGTACCATCAAGAAATGTGAGTTGAAAATGAACTGAAAGAATATTTTACAGCAAGGAATTTTGAAAGCAACACATTTATTGTGGAGTATTTAAAAAAAGAGGAAAGAAAAAACTCCTAAGAAGATAAATGATTAATTATAGTTCAAAAATTTAAAGCAGGCTCACCTTGGTTTTCCCTCTAGTTTTTACTGATTCATTAAAAACCCACAGCAAAGTAAGGAAATAGGTTTCAAGCCAAATTTATTGTCATCTGCTTGTACAAGTACAACCTGATGAAACAGCGTCCTCTGGTCCTCGGTCTAAACATGCAGACACACAACCAGACATAGCACACATACAGACAAATAATATATATGCAGTGTTTTATCTATAAAAATAAATAAATATATTGCTTTGTACAAAAGATAGTCTTGGATAGTTAGTGTGAGCAGTTCCTTTGGTCGTTCAGCATCCTCACTGCTTGTGGGAAGAAGCTGTTCCTCAGCCTGGTGGTGCCAGCTCTGATCCTCCTGAATCTCTTCCCCAAAGGGAGCAGCTGAAAGATGCTGTGTACAGGGTGGAAGAGGTCCTCAATGATTTTGCGCACCCTCTTCAGATAATGATCCCAATGGGGTGGGGGTGGGGGGGGGGTGCGTAGAGACTCCATTGATTCTCTCTGCCACTCTTAGGGTCCTGTGGATTGATCTTTGATCCACATCTCTGCAGCAACCGTACCACACTGTGATGCAGGTGGCCAGGATGCTTGATGCAGCTAAAAACATACAGAAATGCTGGAGGAACTTAGCCGGTCTTGCAGTGCAAATAGGAGGTAAGGATGTATTACCAACATTTTAGGCCTGACCCCTTCTTCAAGGTATAAGCAAAGAACAGGAGGGTGTAAGGATAAAGACTGAAGACTGGAAAGGGGAGGAGTCCAGACTAACAAAAGGGGTTAATTGAATATGATTAGAGGAGAGGTGAGAATTGATTTGGCTCTGTGAAAAGAGACAGAGGGAAAATGGAAGCGAGAGAGAGATAGAGTTGGGAGAAAGGCAACAGGGGGGAGAGAAAGTGGGGGGAGGGAGTTAACAGAAACCAGAGGACTCAGTGTTAATGCCATCTGGTTGGATGGGGCCCAGACGGAAGATGAGGTGTTGTCCTCCAATTTGCAGGTGGACTCAGTCTGGCAGTGCATGAGCCCATGGACAGACATGTCAGCGAGGAAATGGGATGGGGAATTGAAATGGGTGGCCTTTGGGAGATCCACACTATTGTGGTGGACGGAGCGCTCTCCCAGTCTTCGCCCAGTCTCTGATGTAGAGGACCCCTGCAGATCTACGGTATATGCAGCTGACAAGCTATCTATTTAAGATTTAAGAAACTTGGTTATATGGTATTCTTCTCTCTAGTGGGAACTAATTAAATTCCTCCAAAATGAATACCTTTTTTCAAGTACCTCGATGCAGTTTTCATGGTTTTATGAATGCATTCTGCCCTAGGGTGTAAATTGACTTGTTTTCAGCATTTTCCCACATAATCCAAAACCGCTGTTTCGAGGTTGCTGCCCTTGGGTCTTGAGAAATGAACGAAGGCAAGATTTTGCTGCCTGGGGTTAATAAACCTTGTTTAAAGCATCTGTAGATCCACAAAGGAAAGGATGTTACTGGAACAAGATGACTTCTATTGGGAGGCTTTGGAATAATTAGGCTGCAATCTGCAAAGAGAATATTGAAACAAATATGTAAATTAAACAATAGTTTAAATTCTCATTATTTTGAACGGAATGAGATATGCCTTTTGACCCTTTTAATAAGAAATAATAGAAGCAGTATGATCCTCCTGTGATTGATTAATGAAACTGATATGGCTTTGCCTTTGGCAACCTACTGTTTTGCCAAATATCCCAAGGTATACAATGACCATCTATTAATGTTAATTGAGTTTAACTGTCCCTATACTGAAGGACACAGCTGTAATCAACCCAGATGGAAACTTCACTGCTTTAATCTATCATACATTTCATTGACGTTTAGTGATCTACTGCAATTCCTCTCCCACGTATGCAATATGGAAGAAAGTTTCAAAATTTGTTTTAATTTTAGACCAAATCTAAAAAGAGTTGATCATTTTCTGGTGGTAATACAATTTCAACTCTTAAATTAATAGATAACATTTCTTCCTATTTAATATGGTACTGTTTTTAAATTTACATGCACACATTCATTCTTTTCTGTACTAAAACAAAGGGTCTTCACAATATGTTTCTCAGTGCAGCAGTATGCATGGCGAACCAGCCGGTGGTCAGTGTGGCATTCCGCGCTAGGCATGACCCTGGTGTGGAGCACATCTTGTTTGTCACTTTCTCGCACCAGGATGTAGTCCAGGAGGAAGCCCAGGAACAATAAAGCCCCCAGAAAGAGGTTCAATGTTGGAAAACTGCAGTCAGACGAAGCAAGAGGAAACTTCCAGGCAAACCTCAAAGCAAAGCTCGACGTTGCAACCCGCCTCACGGACCCGTCCCCTGAAACCCTCTGGGATCAGTTGAAGACTACCATACTGCAATCCACTGAAGAGGTACTGGGCTTCTCCTCCAGGAAAAACAAGGACTGGTTTGACGAAAACAGCCAGGAAATCCAGGAGCTGCTGGCAAAGAAGCGAGCTGCCCACCAGGCTCACCTTACAAAGCCGTCCTGTCCAGAGAAGAAACAAGCCTTCCGTCGCGCATGCAGCCATCTTCAGCGCAAACTCCGGGAGATCCAAAATGAGTGGTGGACTAGCCTCGCCAAATGAACACAGCTCAGCGCGGACATTGGCGACTTCAGGGGTTTCTACGAGGCTCTAAAGGCTGTGTACGGCCCCTCACCCCAAGTCCAAAGCCCGCTGCGCAGCTCAGACGGCAAAGTCCTCCTCAGCGACAAGATCTCCATCCTCAACCGATGGTCAGAACACTTCCAATCTCTTTTCAGTACCAACCGCTCAGTCCAAGATTCCGCCCTGCTCCAGCTCCCTCAACAGCCCCTAAGGCTAGAGCTGGATGAGGTTCCCACCCTGGATGAGACATATAAGGCAATCGAACAACTGAAAAGTGGCAAAGCAGCAGGTATGGATGGAATCCCCCCAGAAGTCTGGAAGGCTGGCGGCAAAACTCTGCATGCCAAACTGCATGAGTTTTTCAAGCTTTGTTGGGACCAAGGTAAACTGCCTCAGGATCTTCGTGATGCCACCATCATCACCCTGTACAAAAACAAAGGCGAGAAATCAGACTGCTCAAACTACAGGGGAATCACGTTGCTCTCCATTGCAGGCAAAATCTTCGCTAGGATTCTACTAAATAGAATAATACCTAGTGTCGCTGAGAATATTCTCCCAGAATCACAGTGCGGCTTTCGCGCAAACAGAGGAACCACTGACATGGTCTTTGCCCTCAGACAGCTCCAAGAAAAGTGCAGAGAACAAAACAAAGGACTCTACATCACCTTTGTTGACCTCACCAAAGCCTTCGACACCGTGAGCAGGAAAGGGCTTTGGCAAATACTAGAGCGCATCGGATGTCCCCCAAAGTTCCTCAACATGATTATCCAACTGCACGAAAACCAACAAGGTCGGGTCAGATACAGCAATGAGCTCTCTGAACCCTTCTCCATTAACAATGGCGTGAAGCAAGGCTGTGTTCTCGCACCAACCCTCTTTTCAATCTTCTTCAGCATGATGCTGAACCAAGCCATGAAAGACCCCAACAATGAAGACGCTGTTTACATCCGGTACCGCACGGATGGCAGTCTCTTCAATCTGAGGCGCCTGCAAGCTCACACCAAGACACAAGAGAAACTTGTCCGTGAACTACTCTTTGCAGATGATGCCGCTTTAGTTGCCCATTCAGAGCCAGCTCTTCAGCGCTTGACGTCCTGCTTTGCGGAAACTGCCAAAATGTTTGGCCTGGAAGTCAGCCTGAAGAAAACTGAGGTCCTCCATCAGCCAGCTCCCCACCATGACTACCAGCCCCCCCACATCTCCATCGGGCACACAAAACTCAAAACGGTCAACCAGTTTACCTATCTCGGCTGCACCATTTCATCAGATGCAAGGATCGACAATGAGATAGACAACAGACTCGCCAAGGCAAATAGCGCCTTTGGAAGACTACACAAAAGAGTCTGGAAAAACAACCAACTGAAAAACCTCACAAAGATAAGCGTATACAGAGCCGTTGTCATACCCACACTCCTGTTCGGCTCCGAATCATGGGTCCTCTACCGGCACCACCTACGGCTCCTAGAACGCTTCCACCAGCGTTGTCTCCGCTCCATCCTCAACATCCATTGGAGCGCTCACACCCCTAACGTCGAGGTACTCGAGATGGCAGAGGTCGACAGCATCGAGTCCACGCTGCTGAAGATCCAGCTGCGCTGGATGGGTCACGTCTCCAGAATGGAGGACCATCGCCTTCCCAAGATCGTATTATATGGCAAGCTCTCCACTGGCCACCGTGACAGAGGTGCACAAAAGAAAAGGTACAAGGACTGCCTAAAGAAATCTCTTGGTGCCTGCCACATTGACCACCGCCAGTGGGCTGATAACGCCTCAAACCGTGCATCTTGGCGCCTCACAGTTTGGCGGGCAGCAGCCTCCTTTGAAGAAGACCGCAGAGCCCACCTCACTGACAAAAGGCAAAGGAGGAAAAACCCAACACCCAACCCCAACCAACCAATTTTCCCTTGCAACCGCTGCAATCGTGTCTGCCTGTCCCGCATCGGACTGGTCAGCCACAAACGAGCCTGCAGCTGACGTGGACTTTTTACCCCCTCCATAAATCTTCGTCCGCGAAGCCAAGCCAAAGAAAAGTATGCATGGGAAAAGCAATTGAAATATTTCATTGGTTCAGAAAGTAGGAACATGGTGAAACATTTTTAATGCAATTTATAGCTTATGCGTTTTATTGTTTTTAAAAAAATATTTACACCCAATTAACCAAGAACCCTTTATGTTTTGGGTCAGTGGGTGGAAACCGGAGCACCCAGAGGGTGTGGGGAGAATGTACAAACTCCTTACAGACAGCGCAAAATTCAAACCCTGGTCGCTGGCGCTGGAATAACATTGCGTTAACCATGTCTCCAACCAAGCCTTGCTAACCATGAAGATGTGATAAGAATTTTGAGGCTGATAACTCTTCAATAAATCCATTCCAATTTTCTTGAACAAGTGTCAGTTATAGCAGTAAATTAGAATATGCTGTGCAGTCTTTCCATCTGCTAGAGTGGAAATGAATTATTAAGTTAAAATTGCTAGGCATTTTACTAAATTCCTGGATACATAACTATCCATGAAATATCAATGACAAATAATGGAATTAAAATGGAAGGTGGTTGTAATTAGAGACAACTATTGCAAGGTAATGATATTTATTCCGCGATCGCTTTGATTTTAAATATTGAAAGCTATTGATGAAAAGTGAACATGAACATTTAGGATTTTTCCATGTTGTGCCTTTTATAAAACAAGGTATTCTCTTTTCTGCCCCATGACATGTTCAGATCCAATCCCCTCAAGAATCCTTATCTTCCCCACAATCTAAACAACTGTTCACTGCACGTTAACCAAAACAAAGCAAAATTTCCCCAACTCAGTCTCTTTAAAAGTCACACAAGTGTCATGGTTTATTTTTAGGACTAATTAAATAATAACAGGAACTTTACAGCATCATTAAGTACAGTTTTGTTATACAGTGTTAATCAGAACATCCCCTTGAGAATGATTGGAAATTATATTGCAATTAGGACCAGAGGACTCAAATGCAGATGTCCGAGGGTTAAATTCAAAACAGATGAGGGAAATCTTCCTTACAAAGATAATGAAGAATGCACGTAACAGGCCAAAGTAATTGATTGAAGTTAATAAAAACAACCACAAAATGTCATGTTGAGAAAAGAAATGTACATGCTCTGATGAAAAAACTTCACAGGCACTAATTTTCTATTACTGACTACAAATGGTTACTTTAATTATGTGCCACCATTAAATGAAAGAAGCTTACAACAGGCCTTATACTTGAGTATTTATAGGCATAAGAAATGCAGTCGACTGTTTTTATATTGAAATTTTAAGCAAACATAAACTTGGTTCTACCTTTTGTGCTGAAGATTTGATGATTTCAAAACTCCCAAAGTTCATTGTTGCTCCTTTGCACACTTGGCCAAATCAGGCCATTGTATCAGCAAATACAGGTTCAATCAGGTCAGAAAGCATGGCATAAATTTTCCATTTAAACATGTGCACGTATGTCAGTCTTTGATAATGTTTCACCAGGGTGCAAGTCAGGTGAGATGGAATGAAAGGTGAGGTTTTAATTGGACCAGGTTTTATTGTCGTAAAAAAAATCCCCTCATGGCTCCAGTAAAGTGTGCATCATGTACTCGATTCAGTCAACATCTGCATCTGTGAATAATGAAGTAAATAAGCTTCCATGGGAAATTTGAGTGTTATTGGCATACAATCAAACAGATAGACTCGCCATACGTTGTTAAACATTTCCAGATTTTCGGACTGAGTTTCACTATTGGATGGGGAAGTTCTGAGAGACAACAGAAAACATCAGCTCTGTTTGCCAGGACTGTGAGGGCATGGGCTTCCTGACACTAGAGGGGATAGGAACATCGATGTGAACCTAAAGATGAGAAGTTGCATCACTTGCTGTGCCAGACAGTTGATTCATCCTCACAACAGAGCTCCTTCAATTACTGGCTGTTTGTCCTCTCCTTGTGGGCTCGCCTCTTTTTAGCAAGTCCCAGAGGGGTAAGAAACTGTCTGATTGAGTTGATGTCGACTCTGCACACTAATTCATAGAATAATAGAGCATAATACAGGACCTTCAGCCCTCAATGTTGTGCCAACCCATATATATTCATTCTTTTTCTTTCCACTCACATACCACTTTAAGTATTCCCCATTTCATAGGTGCTCTGTGATTAGTAAGGGATTGCTTAATGTGGTATGTGGGTGGAAAGAAAAAGTTTGAAAACCACTGTTTTAATCGTACCTAATTGACTCGTTATGTGCATGGTTTCATAACTCCAAAGGAAATGGGCCAATGACAATTTTTCTCCAGCAAAATTTCAGTAACAATTGGGTCTAGGGCAGTGATTCTCAACCTTCCCTTCCCACTCACATACCACCTTAAGCAATTCCTTACTAATCACAGAGCACCGATGGCAGAGGGATTACTTAAAGTGGTATGTGAGTGGAAAAAAAGGTTGAGAACCACTGTGCTAACCCTCCCTAGCCCATAACCCTCTATTTTTTCTTTCATCCATGTGTCTGTCTTAAATGCCCCCAATGTTTTAGCCTCCACCACCATCCCTGGCAAGGGATTCCAGGAACCCACAACTCTGTATATTATAAAAACACCTCTGGTGCCTCCCCTAAATTTCCCTTCCTTAACTTTATACAATTGTCCTCTGGTGTTTGATATTCCTGCTCTGGGAAACAGGTGCTTGCTGTCTGCCCTATCCATGCCTCTTATAATCTTGTAGCCCCCTAAAAAGTCTCCTATCATCCTTCTATGCTCCAAAGTGAAAGTAGCTCTGCTAACCTTGCCTCATAAGACTTGTTTCCCAATCCAGGCAACATCCTGGTAAATCTCCTCTGCACCATCTTCCACATCCTTCCTATAATGAGGTGACCAGAACTGAACACAATACTCTACTAAGTGTGGTCTTACCAGAGACTTGTAGAGTGGCAACATGACGTCTCTACTCCTATATTCAATCCCCCATTAATATATCCCAGCACCCCATAGGCCTTCTTAACTATCCCATCAATCTGTGCGGCGGCCTTGAGGGATGTATGGACTTGCACCCCAAGGTCCCTCTGTTCACCCACACTCTTAAGTAACCGACCATTAACCGTGTACTCAGCCTTCTATTTAAGAGAGAATACACGAGGTTGTAAGAGGACCTGTAAGTTTGAAGAGCATAATTTTAACTAAGCAACCGCGAGGTCGTTTTCATGAAATTGAGAAGGTATTAATGAATGCCTGGAGCTCGGGAGGTCACTGCTGGAGAGGCCCTGCATCTACGGAGGTTACAGTAGTGTAGGAGGCAATGGCATTGGAGGATATATGGAATCTACAAACATTCAATGTCCCTGTAGTCTCTCTCTTTCACTTCTTGGTTGCTGCATCGAACAGGTCGCGACTCTCTGTGAGCCTTTATGTTCAAGCAAATGAACAGCTTTTGTGTTTTAATTGGGTGGACAGTGTGGCAAATAAATTTTATTAAATTACAATTCTATGAGTGACTATGAAGAAGGTAGATATTTACATGCAGATAGTTACAGGTATTTTAAAAAAGATATTAGCCAAGTAAACTTTCCCTAAAATGCTTGTAGTTAAAGGTACTCCCCTACTTGTGACCTATGCGGCTTGCATCCATCTGCACGTGACTGAATTTTTTTAAAAATATAAAGAAAAAATATTAAATGTGCATGGTTTATGTTGAGGGGATATAAGAGCCAAAATGCGTGTACCTACCTTGTTAATCGGCGTCCCGGGGTCAGCAGGCTAGGCGCGGACATCTTGATTCCTGTGCACATGCGGAATCAAGATGGCTGTGCCCAGCCGACAGACCACAGGATGCCGACTAACAAGATAAGCATGGACCAGAAGGTGGAAAGATTCACCAAAGATGATCGACAATTTCAGGAAAATTTAAGTTGTTATTGTCAAATCTATGATGAAGAAAATATTTGATTAAAAAGTTTGCTTTAGAATTAGGTACTTCATGTGGTGTGAAAAATTCTGACTTGCATCCCTTTTGAGATCTGACTGATCCTTCGGTCCCAATTACGGTTGTAAATCGAGGAGTATCTCTACTGATAAAGTAAGTGAGAAAAGATGTACTTCAGGATGTACTGAAAATTCAAAGGTAGATTGGAAAATAAATTGTGAGCCTCGAAGGGGTATGATAGTGTGTGAGCTACGATCTGGCGAATGTAGTAAAATGTGAGAAAATGCAGAATTGATCATTGTGGAAGGAAGAGTAAGAGAGCATATAAACTAAGTGGAGAAAAATTGCAGAGCCTTGAGATGCAGGAAGATCTGGGTATCCAAAAGCATGATTCCAAAAAAGGACAGAATGGAGGCATTGGAAGTATTTGAGAAGCTAACAGTTATTGTTTACTGTAGAATTCACTATTAGGTAATGTTTCAGTGAGTACAATATATAATATTGGATTTCTTATTTAAGAAAGAATGTCAATGCATTGGAAGTATTTTATGGAAAGTTTAGTAGGCTAATATATGCAGTGTATACCTGGGGTTACTTGTGACGAAAGATTGGACAAACTCTGCTTGTATCTGTGAGTTTCAAGGAGTAAGAGGGGAAGATTGAAAACTATAAGATCCTGAGGGGTCATGACCCGATGAATGTGAATGTGGAGAGGATTATTTCCTCTTGTGGGAAATCTAGAATGCGGTCACTGTTTAATAATGAGGGGTTCCCCATTTAAGACTGAGATTAAGTCTGCTTTTCTTCTAGAGTCTTTGAAATTCTTTTTTTGTTAAAAGGTGGGAGGGTGGTGGAATATTTCAAGGCAGAGGCAGATAGATTCGTGATAAACAAGGGGGTGGAAGGTTACGCCTGGTGGAAAGGAGGAGTGTGGAGCTCAGGTTACAATCAGATTAGTCACAAAATGATTAAGTGCTCTGGGCTTCAGGGGCAGAGTGGGTGACTTCTGCATCTAACTTGTATGTTTGTTGGTTCACATCTTCTTCAAATAATGCAATGGAATCTTTAACCCTTCACTAACAGCCAAGTTATTTTGAAGTTAACATTTCACTCGAAAGAGATTATCAACAATGCAGCAGTGGAATGACAACGTCATGTAAATAAGAGAGGATGCCTGGAGCCATCAATTTTGTGAAAATACTACTCACTGTGTCAAAAGAGAAGAAGTGTCAAGTAACCAAATGTAGAGTTGAAGCATGTGGATCCCAATTCCACTCAGGCTCTAATCTCTAGTAAATCACCATATCCTTTTGATTAAAGCCAGGTCTTTAGTTCCAAATAATTTTAAATGCTGGAGTCGAGGGAGATTACAATAAATGCGACGTGAAAAAATTATGAGTTTATTGTCAATTTAGGTTTTTGGCATAATTTCATCTATTTAATGATCAAGTTACACAAAGTTTTGCGTGGTATTGAGTTTGAGAATGTGATTTTGAATGTGATGTGAACGAGAATGTGAATCTCATCGTGAAGTCTTCTGATGTTCTGACAAAATTGTTTATTTACGCAATTCACGGGCAAATTGATGGGGTGAAATTTTATTCTCCACGCTGTTTTCTCCATTTTGGCATGTTATCACATCGCGCACCATTCCTCAATTAAGATCATGGATGTCTGATCTGATCCACAGGAATATGGTCTTTAATGAAGCACTGGGTGGTTAAAAAGAGTGAGGCTACTTTGACCTGCCCTGCGTCCACACTGTGGCATTGACTGACGATGAGCAGGCGACTCTGTGAAACTTGGGCATGATAAGTAGAATGGCCTGCTTGCAGTTGTGAACAGAATGGGTGATATCCTGCATAACTCAATTGGATATCTTAATTCTATCTTTTTTCATCATGTTTATGAATTGGTGTGATTATTATGTGCTGTGTATTATTTATGTGTGTGCCCTGTGGTCTGAAACGCTGTTTCATTTGGTTGTCTATGTACAGTCAGATGAAAATAAACTTGAACTTGAATTTGTTACTAAGATATATTGAAGTTGCAATGGTCTTGATTTGGAATCTTAAGACTATAGGAGCAGGATTCAGCCCATCGAGTCTGCCCCGCCACTTGATCATAATCCCCGGCCTTCTCTCCTGGCTAATAAAACTCATCACTAATAGGAAGAAGACAATTTTCCCAAGTTTACCAGAAACTGGAAAATCTTATTTTAGTTTTTTTTAAAGAGTTACATCCATTTGAGGTAGTAGGATGCAGATTAAAATCAGGGCACATGATTTGTCAACTGACTGCACTAAAATACATCATTGGTTCAATGTTCCTGGAATGAGTTCCATCGTGGAGCTGAAACTTGGAATCAAGTTGCAGTTCACAATGATCACTGCATCCAAGGACAAATCTAGATTCACATACAAGGCACTAACAGCATGTGACAATTTAGAATCTTCAATGTTGTTAACACTTCTGTGCTGACTGGATTTGACATTCAACATGCTGATGTGGACAATTATACCAATATGGAATATATTTTTGTGAGGTATTTAGTTTAGCATTATATGATCCGTGGACAAGTACATCTGAAACTAAATGACACCATACTCATCTCTCAAGATGTAAATACATGGACACAAAGAGAAGTTTTACGCCCACGACTGCGTGTCCAAGTACAATTCCAAGGCCATCTACGAGTTTGCCAATGACGGCACAGTTGTCAGTAGAATCACAAACGGCAATGAGGAAGCGACCAGGTAGGAGATAGATCAGTTCATTTGATGGTGTAACAGCAACAACCTTGCATTCAATGTCAGCAAAACCAAGGAGATGATTGTGGACTTCAGAAGGAAGTCAGGGCAACTTGTCATCGAGGACTCAATAGTGGATAGCATCAAGAACTTCAAATTCCTGGTTGTCAGCACCTCCAAGGATCTGTTATGGAGCCTCCATGTTGAGGCAATCACACTCCTAAGTAACCGACCATTATCGTGTACTCAGCCTTCTGGTTTGTCCTTCCAAAATGCATCACCACACACTTAACTGGATTGAAATCCATCTGCTACTTTTCAGCATCCTGTCTATATCTTCTTGTAACCTTTGACAACCTTCAGTTCCATTCCTAACTCCTCCAACCTTCATGTCATCCGCAAACTTACTGACCCATCCCGTCTCTTCATCCAGATTGTTTATAAAAATCACAAAGAGCAGGGGTCCCGGAACAGATTGTTGTGGCTTTCCACTAGTCACTGGCCTCCAGACAGAATAATCTCCTTCCACTACTACTCCCTGTTTTCTTACTGCAAGCCAATTTTTTATCCACACGGCCAAGATACCACTGATCCCGTTCCTCGTGACTTTCTGGATGAGTCTCTTGTCAAATGCCTTGCTAACTGTTATAACTGTGAGGTGTTCGAACTGCTATACTGTTCAACAATCTCACAGTCTGCGGGAAGAAGCTATTTCCCAGCCTGGCCGACTTTTTGATGCTCCTGTACCTCGTTCCTGATGGTAGTAGCGACTTCAAATAGTGACTGCGAGTGAATATTTTGCTTTGATTTTTTTTTCAGTGTTCATTCCTTTTTAATTTTATGGTTACAGTGTCATTGGAGTTTGTTGTTGTTCATCACCATACATTGTAGCTGCTCATTTAATTTTCTCTC
The DNA here is from genome assembly GCF_036971445.1 of Narcine bancroftii. Classification (NCBI taxonomy): domain Eukaryota; kingdom Metazoa; phylum Chordata; class Chondrichthyes; order Torpediniformes; family Narcinidae; genus Narcine; species Narcine bancroftii. The sequence goes on along the minus strand of NC_091480.1, from coordinate 93,948,733 downwards.
TCAGGCCAGAATTCTTTTGTTTGTTCACTACCAGTGACAATTATTCCTTCCCATCAAATTCAAATGTGTCATAGGAAAGGTGCAAAAAAATATATATTTAAATGATTTCGCAGCAGTGTCTATCCTTGTAATAGAGAAAGAGCAGCAGTCTTTTATTGTATACTGCGTGCTGCAACTTGGTCTCAATAAAAACACCACCCTGATTCAATTAATGTCAAGTCGAGAAGTGAATTTTAGTTGATGCTACCTCTCAAGGTGTTTTCCCAGTTTAGGGTGCTTCTGAAGGAATTTTCTCTTTTATTTTCCTCAGTGTTTAAAGTTCCAAAGTGCCACTCTGCCTCAGGGCAGGGCATTTGAGTAGATAGAGCAAATAACAGGTAAGTGCATTGGCCGATCACACAGCACAAAACACTGGAAAGAATAAATAAAACCGGAGCTATTCATCCTCCTGACAGTGAGGTCCATCCTCTCACAATTGTCTTCTTCCTATTAGTGATGAGTTTTATTAGCCAGGAGAGAAGGCCGGGGATTATGATCAAGTGGCGGGGCAGACTCGATGGGCTGAATAACCTATTCCTGCTCCTATAGTCTTAAGATTCCAAATCAAGACCATTGCAACTTCAATATATGTTAGTAACATATTCAAGTTCAAGTTTATTTTCATCTGACTGTACATAGACAACCAAATGAAACAGCGTTTCAGACCACAGGGCACACACATAAATAATACACAGCACATAATAATCACAAATATACATAAGGCTATAATATAAAATAAGCATAAATATTTTGGAATAACCTACTTGTTCATTTACAAGAGATCCAAGGCTACAGGATGCCACTTATCAACCTCACTGCCTGCGGGAAGAAGCTATTTGTCAGTCCTGCTTTTGACACCCCTGTACCTCCATCCAGGTCAAAGATCCTGTGTGATGGACGGTAGGGATCATCAATAGTTCCTTGACCACTGTTTAACCAATGCTTCCGTCAATTGCATCAATGGAGTGATCTTCTCAACTATTCTAACTCAGGATGTTCCAAAATGTCTTGCAGTCAAATGACGTGTGTGTTGAAGTGCAAACGCTTATAATTTTTACACAGAGGTAAAGGAAACATTCTGTAAAAAAACAAAATTGCATACTTATCTCTGAAGTGGTCATTTGCGCAGCATGTTTCCTACTGCCTTCTTGTGTTGCGGAGTTTGTCGGAGGGTGAACATCACGTTCATTAGTCCCGTTTCTTACGGTGTCCCTGCAGACAATTTACACTGAAGCTGCTCTGTAAAAATGTGTAGGAGTCATGGAGGAAAAATTACGGGATGGAACTTAGCAAATTAATTCCGTCATGACATTTTTACACTGCCAGCGGAGCAGAAAATGTGCGGAAATGTTCTGCTTCTCAGCGGCTGTGTAAAAGTGCCTTCTGTTGCCTTGTGTAGTAGCATCCAAGGTGATACTGGCCAGATAATAGTCTAGAGAACGTATAATGCACTGGAATATATCGGCATGTCCTTGGATAGGAAGGGAGTAGAGGAAAATGGTCCTAATGCGGGCAAGTGGGATTAGTGTTTGTCGCATCACAGTTGGTGTGGAGGGGATGGGTTGTAAGGAATTGTGTTTGGGCTGTGCATGTCTCTGATTTTATGATCACCTAAACCCTCTCAGTTTTGGACTTTTAGTGTGGTTTTTGAACTCCAGTGTCTCAAATAAATCCTGAAGATTGAAGCAGATGGGATGATGATTCCATTGGATCCCATTAAGGACTAAATAATGTAAAAAGCCCTTCAATACTGGAGAGTGGGCAACGAATTGTAGAGTTGGCTACACTGAGAGTATTCTCAGCCCAAGGGAACTCTCTGATTAGCCATGCCCTTATTAAATGGTGGCACAGATCTGAGGGACCGACTCCTGCTCCTTCCTCAATGTGCTTGTAGGACCTTATCCAAGCTGTACCAGGGAAATATCCAATGGAAACTGTTGGGAGCAAATATCTTCGATGATTCCCTTCCCTTCCCAGTCCAAAGAATGCTGAGAACATTCAGTGTATGTCAACAATTACAGTAAAAGCCCTAGTATCCAGCACCTATGGGGATTGGTAGAATGCACCTGGCATTAAGAATAAATAGTTTAAAACTGAACAAACTTCACTTGCATTAAGTATATAAACCTTAAACCATTTTAGTTTATTTTCAGTCACTCCAACAGTGAGTGGCATCAACCAGCTCTTCATCCTGGGTGTTGCCATTTTATTCAAACACAATTTTATTCAAACAGCTATTAGAAACAAAGCTTGACCAAAGCACTCTGCTGGCTGGATATTTGCCCCTGTCTTCACCAAAGGTTTATGTGTTATCCCAGAGTATATTCACTTCACAATTTTAAACTTTCATTTAGATATTTATGTATTTTAATTGTATTTATTTATTTTTTCCCTCAGTTTTTTTTTTTGGCCAGTTGCTTCAGGTAGCAGTTGGCTTGAATTCCGACTTACGGGGGCTTTGCTGTACTACGATTACACCCACTAATTTGGCACAAAATGGAGAACAGCCATTTTATGGTCTTTAGGGTTAAGTCTTCAAGAATTAGGAAGAATTATAAAAGGAAGACTTGCACTGGTATACTACGTTTATAGCCTCAGGTTATATTAATGCAATTTATAGCCAATGCAATGTAATCAAGGTTATTAGTGTTCGAGGAAGAACAGCAGGCAATTTGTGCACAGCAAGGTCCCATAAATATATTTCTCCAGTGATCAGATAACCTGCTTTCGTGATGCGTGTGTTCTGAAAGAATCAAATACTGAATGTTTAGAAAAAAGGCAATAACTTCTCATGTTCTTGGGTACTGTGTGTGTGACTTTTTCAGAAGAAGTTTTTGTATTATTTCTGGAAATAATGAGCTTCAGCACACAGGCAAGAAGAGCATCTTGTAATTTACCATGAATTGGATGGCAGAGGACAGATGAAATTCTACCAATTATTTTCCACAAGTGCGGAAGAGCTGGTGATTCTGACAACCTGACAATATTAGGGAGCTAAATTAATATCAACACAGATATAGTTATTAACCTGGGCTGCTTCAGCAACCAATGTCATTCAAATTTCTATTTTTTAATTAAAACCCAAGACAGATTCAAGATCAGTAACAGTCACGAATCCGGGGATTGTGAAGGACTTTAATTAGGATGTCTAGCTCATTCAGGCCAGTTAATCTGTCACTGCTTTTAAACAGAAAGATTCAAGAAAATCAACACAAAATCAGAAAAATAGGTTGTAGTTCACACACTTCATTCTAATTGGATGATTTTCAGCCAAATTGTGAAACTTGATTTTTTTTTAGGGGAGGATTGCGACAAAACAATGACACTGTTCTTACATAAGTATTTACTTACGGCCAAGTGAGGGGGGGGGGGGGGGGGGGCGTCCATTCGGCCTATCGAGTCCATCCTAACTCATGCTGGAGCAAACACTTCCAATCACTTTTCCCCTGAACCTTGCAGATCACTTTTACTTTTACTCAGCCATGCCCACCAACATATCTCCTCCCACCCCCCCCCCCCCACCATTGATTTGTGACTCACGCAAACTCTTCTTCTTGGTAGTCCCTTATTAAGAATGAATTACCTTTTCTCCAGTCAATTGGGTTCTGAGCTGACAAATGAGCCCGGTATAAAACAGCAGGCTCTTCCTAAGATGGGGCCGGTGGTTGCTGGCAGGTTGCATAGGTGGGTAGTTTGTGATAGGGTCCAGTCTTTCTGCTTATACCGGGCATCTGAGTGATCCTAATGCATAGCTTCAAATTTCTCCATACGAGACCAAATTCTCAAATTTCAAGTTCAGATTTATTATCAGAGTACAGACATGACATCACATACAACCCTAAGATACAACTTCCCGTTGGCAAGACAGAATTACCACTTACTGGTAGAGCAAAAAACTGTACTCAAGAAGACGCATGTAAATTAATAAAGAAATGGGAACAATTTAACTATGTAATAGAGAGAAAAAAAATCAATCAAGTGCATAAATGAGTTTCTGATTGTGTTTGTTGAGTCTGATAAGGAAGGGGAAGCAGCTGTTCCTGAACCTGGTGCTATGGGTCTTGTGATACTTGGACCTCTTTCCTGGTAGAAGCAGCAATAATAAATCGTTTGATGTGAATCCTTGATGATACTGCTCTCCAACAGCAGCATTCCCTGTAGATGTCCTTGATGGTGGGGAGGGATTTGTCTCTGATGTCCTGGGCCGTGTCCATCACGTTTTGTTGGGCTTTCTGCTCAGAAATCCCCACCCCAGACCGTGATGCAGCCAGTCAGCACACTGCCCAGTACACATCTATGGAAATTTGCCAGAACAAACTTCCACAAACTCCTGAGGAATTAGAGGCACTAACGTGCTTTCTTCATGATGCCATTTAGAGTGTTGAATCCAGGAAATATCCCCTGAGACAGTGACTCCCAAGAACTTAAATTTGCTCACCCTTTCCACCTCTGATCTCCCAGTGATCACTGGAGCAAACATCTCTGCTGCACTCTTTCGATTATCAGGAGGCAGTGAGGGTTTTTCATTTCTTCAGGGAGTCTTTGAGAACTGACTGTAATCTCTGTTCACCTGGCTATCTCTTCCTCTGACAATTCACACAGTGGATTATTTATCCTCAAGAGGTCAGTACTGGGCATGTGAATGTCCATTGTACCTGACCGAGAGTAACGAGGTCCTCAATACTGTCAATATTGACTGCTGATCCATTCAGTGCCTTGATGTGGTGAAATGTACACTCAGCTGTAATTTACAGTAGCTAATTCACTACTGCTTTGTCTTTGGATCTGGGGCAACCCTTGCAGTCATGGGTGAGTATCCAAGGTCCACCCAGGCATCACTAGAGATCAGGATTGAGGCCCCCATTGACAGAGTAGTTACCATAATTTAAAGTTTTAGAGTGTTTGGATGCTCCTGTGAATGGTGTTGTCTGAATTCCAAATGTTATCCTTCACTTCCTTTATATATTAGATATGCAAGTTTGCCTTGTTTAGAGGGAGGGGTTCAGTTAATGGGGGAAGGGGGTCTTTTTCCTTTATTGTTTTCTTTTTTGATAATGGGTTTGATTGGGAAGGGTGCACACAATTTGTATTGTGTATGATCAAGGTTTTATTTGAAATGTACGAATTAATCTGTTTTCAGCTTATGTAGTGGATTTATATGTTTTTTTAAATTAAATTCAATAAAAATATTTTTAAACGAAAGAGGTCAAGATTGAGCCCGTATCCCTCGAGCAGAGGTGTTTGTGTTATCTGTAATTTAAATCATGCCGTTTATGTGACAGCTCAACTAACCAATTGGCAAACTTTGCCCTATTGCATTTGACACGGTTGAGCTCCTTGCCACGCTCCCCTGGTTGAAAGACAGCCGTCAGGCTTAAGGACAAAAATCGCAAGCATTAGAAGCACGCCAATAACTAACGGAAATGGACCATTAATACTGAATGGCCGTTCCTTTACACAACATTTCAAGTGAGGAAGACTTTCACCAGTGAGAGGTTCTGCAGTAATATATCATGGCTGGCCAGTGGATCAAATTCAATGGAAGAGAAAGTCTTTGGATGAGCTTCTCGCTCAAAAAAGGGCAGATATGACCTTTCTACCTTTAGCCCCTGAGGTTAAGTGGACACACTATGCCAGTATATTGGAGGAGAAGCACCTAATATTCCATCTGGGCAGTCTGCAATTGGATGACATTAACATCGACTTCTCCAGGTTCTGTTAGACCACTCCCCATTCTCCTTCTCCTCCATCCCTCTGTCTTTTTTCCCCCAGCTCTCCAGCCCCTTCCCTCTCCATTCAAGGAGTCATTGCCCCTCCCCCTGTTTATTGGTTTGCTCTCCCTCCCTTATCCACCTCGTACCTCCTGCCTGTGGGATTGTGCTCCACCTCTGTCCCTCCCCCCACCATTTTATTTGGACTCCTTGATGAAGGGCTCAAGCCCAGAATGTTGGTTATGTATCTTTATCTTTGTAATGTAAAGTACTCTGTGTGACCTGCTGAGTTTCCCCAACTTTGTGTTTTTACCAGTATATTACTTGTCTGAGAACCAGGGCACCAATCAATCTTTACTGACAATATTAACGTGTAGCTTCTATTTTAAGTCACTTGGCATCAGGTAGAGAGTCAGTGGAATTTTGGCAGCAAGCCAACCTTGTGATTGTGACGGTTACCCAGTGTAATCCACACTGTTCATTGTCTGGAGACATCTTCAAGGGAACGTCTCGCACAGCCATTGCTCACTGCTTAAACCCAGAACAAGAGATCCTCTGAGCTGGCAACAAGCAGTTTCTGGCTGAAACGGATCCAAGAATGTGTAATGAATAGTGCAGCACAGCGGAGAGCAGACTCCCGGAGCCTTGGACGTTTGAGAGATGGAGTGAAAGTGTCAACCTGTAAGGCGTTCTCCATATACTTCAAATTAGGACTGATAGTCCAGGAGATCAATGTTAGGAGTCAAACCCTGACCAAGGATCTGGATCCACTGGGTCAGGAGTGTTCCACGTCCTTACATATGGCCTTAATAGTGAAAGCATATTAGCAGAAGCCTAATACCCTGAGATTGTCTGATGTTGGAAGCTAAGCAGGCTCAGGCCTGATCAGTTCTTGGAGGGGAGACTGCCTAGGAACACCAGATACTGAAGGTTTCTATGAGGGGTGCTGGTCAAAGTGGCAACTCTCTGCCTTATGGTAGACAAAAGTCAAAAAATTCCATGTATGTTACATTCTTAAAAAAATGTAGTATTGCTTGACAATAATGGAACCTTTACCTTTTATGTTCCATACCCCACCAATATAATGCTGATCCAGATTTATGGACCGTGAACCTGCATTCTATTCTCCACAAGAAGGGATTGAATCTCCCAACCTTGATACTCCCCCTTGCTGTTTCCTGGCTGCCAGCCAAGTCTTCCTTCCACTGCTGCATACATCACGTGAAGGCTGTGCATTGGGGCCACGCTGCTCTATGGTCACCCTTTACTTTGTCATGATAAAACCAGTTGGTGTTGCAGAATAGAACAGACTGTCCAGTGTAGTTTTACGCATAAACTTCGAATAAAAGCCTTTTATCTTCACTCCAGAAAGCAGCAAATTCTTGTCAAGTCTAGTCAAGTTTATTATCATCTGATTGTGCAAGTACAACCCAACAAAATGACGTTTTCCGGACCTCGGTGCAAAACACACAGACACAGAAGCAGACGTAACACACAAGCAGACAAACAGTACATATGCTGGACAAATATTAATATATGAAAATTGCATTTTATTGATTTTTTTTCCTCTCTGTATTACAAGCATTGAATGACATGTCTATCCATGGCCTCATGCACTGCAAAACTCAGGCCACCTGCAAAATGGAGGAACAGCACCTTGTATTCCACCTTTGCACTCTCCAACCAGATGGCCTTAGCATCAATTTCCATTAACCCCTCTTCCCTCTCTCTCTTTCTCTAACCCTCTGTCTCATTTCCTCTAGCTCCTCTTCCCTTCATTCCATCTGAGAGCTTCCCTCGATCCTCTCCCCCATCACCTCCACTCTCCTATCTGTATCAGCCTATGGCTTGTGCTCCTCCTCCTGTCCCTCCCCCCACCCTCATCTCCTCCTTCCCCTTTCCCCACCTTTTCTATTCATGTCTGCCTGTTTTCTTGACAAAGGGTCGGAAGGTTTAGGCTGTTTACTTTCTGCTGACGCAGCGGAACCTGCTGATTTTCTCCCGCACCTTTCTGTATTACATTCGACTCCAGTACCTATAGACTTTCTTGTTTAATGACTTGAATAACCAGAGATGTGTCACTGGGTACTGAGGGTGTGAAATGCCTTTGGTTTGAAATCAAGTGGAAATTTCTGTGGCCCCAAAGCAATGTGTGTGTTATCTTTGGCACTCTGGGGAAGATTACAATCCTCCTGTAGTCATGTGTTCACTCTGCCCACTGAAGCAATGCACAATACACATGGTTACCTTAGCAGTCAGCACAACACTGTTACAGCGCCAACACTGGGGTTTGAATCTGGTGCTGAGTGTAAGGAGATTGTATGTTCTCCCTGTGTCTGTGTGGGTGTCCCCAAGGTTCTCCAGTTTCCTCTCACCCTTCAAAGATGTGAGGTTGTAGGTCAGTTGGCTGTCATGGGACAGCACAGACTCATGGGCCAAAAGAGCATGTAACCGTGGTATATGACTAAACTTCATGCATTTGCCTTGTTGCAGTTCAGGCAGAGTTGCTCTCCAAATTCTTAAACATGCTGGAGAAACTCCGCAGGTCATGGAGCATCCGTAGGAAGTAAAAGGCAGTCGGCGTTTTTGGCCTGAACTCTTTATTAGCAATCTGGAAGAACAGGTAGATTCCAGAATTAAAAAGGTGGGAGGGGGAGAGGAAGGAGGAAAGGGAAGGGGGAGGAGCAAGCACAGGCACTCAGGTGGGAGAGTAGAAGAGAAGGCACGGAGTTGAAAAGCTGCTGCTACCTATCTGGTGAACCTGCTGTTTTGAGCAGCGAACAGCAGTGACTTCCTGTGTTGGCCAAGCTGAAAGGCAGAGTAGAAATCTGCATCTCCAACTTGGAAGGAGTCTGATGCATAATAATTTGTTTGATGCAGTCACCTTGGCAACACAACCCTGAGGTTTCATTTTTGGCTGTATGATTGGTTGATTACAGAAAAGGGCTATGACAGGAATGCAAATGATTCACACATTTTCCTTGTTGCCACTCAGGGAGAATTGCTCACCAAATAGTGTGACTGGATAAGATCTCTGGACCATCTCCCTCCTCTTCATCTCCCAGCAACTGAGTGTCTCTGCTCACTCGCCCAGTGATCCTCATAGTTAGCTCAGATGCCTTGGCTGGAGAGGACATGTTGGGCTAAACGATCTGTTTCTGAGCTGTGATTCCATCCAAGGAATCCCACAAATCCAACCCTGGGCCTGAAAACACTGGACAGCAATTTTTTCTCTCAAAAGGTTTGCTTCCTGAAAAAAAGGGGATTATAATAGACAACTTCAAGCTCAACATAAGGATAATTTCAGATTTGCTGTATCACGTAGGAAGTTGGAGAAACATTTTTATTGAATTTAGCGTATAGTATTTAATTGCATAATGATGCTGACAAATTGCATTAGTTTGTCATGGTCACGTACTTATCTTTGTATTTGTTTGTAAGCTGTTGTAAATCAGTGCTGTTACAAGTTCAACTAACCCAAAAACTGGCCACTGGGTTTCATTTGTACTCAGCATCTGATGCCTCTCATATCAGAGCCCGACAATAGTCGGCCAACATTGATGGATTCCAGTTCCCCTGATACCACTTTTCCATGGTCACAATGTCCTGGTGAATCCTTTTATCATATTCATCACTGACTGCCCCAAGATCAGCCGGGAAGACGTCCAAGTGCAAATGCAGAAGATGAATATTCAATGACATGCTGCGCTTCGTGGTTTTGTAGCTTGAAGTTGACTTAAAATATGACAAGAAATCACAAAAATAGGTTATATCTGACAAAAGGGTACGTGATAGGAAAACTTTAACGGGATCTTTGTGATCAGCAACCCAAAATCCATAAAATACACCCAAGGCGCACCTCAGGGCTGTGTGCTCAGATCATTCCTGTTCACTCTACTGGCCCACGGCTGCATCGCCAGATCCAGCTCCAACAGTGTCATCAAGTTTGCAGAAGACACAACAGTCGTCGGCCTCATCAGCAACAACAACGAGTCGCACCGCAAAAAGTCAAAATCTGAATGTCAACGTGGACAAGACGAAGGAGATGATAGTGGACTTCAGGAGGACCAGGAATGACCACCCTCTACTACACTTCAACAACTCTGTAGTAGAGAGAGTGGAGATTATCAAGTTCCTTGGAAGTCACTTAACTAGTGACCTATTGTGGACACTCAACAGCTCTTCACTTGTTAGAAAGGCGCAACAGCAACTGCACTTCCTGAGAAGACTGTAGAGGGCAAGGCCACCAGCCACCATCTGTCAACCTTCTTTAGGAGCTCTAGCGAGATCATCCAGGCTGGCTGCACCACAGTGTGGTATGGTTGCTGCAGAGAAATGGATTAGAGGTCAATCCACAGGATCATAAGAATGGCGGAGAGAATCACTCTCTCCCCGCCGCCCCCCCCCCCCCCCCCCCACATTGATGTGATCTACCTGGACCGTTGTCTGAAGAGGGCGTGCAAAATCATTGAGGACCCCTTCCACCCTGCTCCCATCAGGGAAGAGATACAGGAGGATCACAGCCAGCACCACCAGGCTGAGGAACAGCTTCTTCCCACAGGCAGTGAGAATGCTGAATGACCAAAGGAACTGCTCACTCTAACCATCTGAGACTCTCATTTGTACAAAACAATACTTATTTTTATAGATATAATACTTGCATATGTATTATTTGTCTGTGTGTGTTATGCCTGGTTGTGTTTTTGCACTGAGGACCAGTGTTTCGTCGGGTCATACTTGTACAATAAACTTGACTTGAAAAGTGTTCAGGAAAAAAAAAATTGCTGTCCAGTGCAGTTTTATGGAAATTTGAAATGGATAAAACCCCTTTATCATCACTCCAGAAAGCAGCAAATTCTTGTTAAGTTTGTCATCATCTGATTGCACAAGTACAACCCGACGAAATAGCGTTCAGTGCAAAACATGTAGGCACACAACCAGACATTACCTACATGCAGGCAACAGTACGTATTCAGGACTAGTATTCATGTACAGAAATACATAAATTAACATTGTTTTGTGAATGTGAGAGCCTCAGATGGTTAGTGTGAACAGTTCCTTTGGTCGTTCAGTATTCTCGCTGCCTGTGGGAAGAAGCTGTTCCTCCATTAATGCCAAATGTGAACACAAGAAGCAACCAAGCTGCAAGTAACTTGCAAAGAATTGATGATCCTTCCATACTGCTGATGAGCATCCTTCCCTCTGCAGTTGAAGGGAGGACACGTTGCAGGGGAAATGAGTGGAAGAAGTTTGTTTTCTCATCTGTACAAACCAACATTCATTCATTTCTATAGATGAAACACTTTCCCTGCAAATGTATTATTGTTCTGTACGTGCGTTATGTCTGGTTGAGTATTTGCGTGTTTTGCACCGAGGACCAGAGAACGCTGTTTCGTCTGGTTGTACTTGGACGACCAGATGACTTGTTTATGAGCCTCATGGCCTCCTCCTCCTTTATACTCAATGCTTACATTCTGAGGTGGAGAGAACTGATAACAGAGTTATAAATTGTGGCTTCACTGTTTCATGAGCCTCACACACTGATCAATGTACTAGATTCACTCGGCATGGTTTTACGGGCGTTTGGGGCACAAGACAGGTGCTGTGGCGTAAAATTTCACCCTCTGGTTCTTTAAAACACTGAGCTGTGGATCACCCTTTAAAGGTAAACCTTGCCTACAGTGAATCAGCTAGCCCAGTAATTAGGCCTTCCCTTCATTAACGTGGGCAAAAGTGATACAGTGCATGCATGAATAAATGAATTGGTTTTAATTTGCTAATTGAGGCCTCTGGTCTCCGTAATAAAGCAGAGCAGCACTTCTTGTTATTCCCATTCCTCTTGCGTGTTGTAAGAAATACCTCAGGTGCTTCTATTAACACACAACCATTTCCTTTTCTGTCAGATCATTAACATGAAAGGAGTTTTGCCCACAGCCAACAGGAACCAGAGACTTGTGGCCGCATTGTCAGTCATTATTCCCCGACTTAAGTATTGTAGCCAGCAGCAGGAAATCATTAACTCATAAGGCATCTCACTGCAGCTGTAAATTATTAACCCTTTCAATGGTATAACATTTAGACTGTAAAAAAAAACTCTACTCTTAAACACAGCTGTGTAATGGAACACCATCTGCTCACTTGATTGTAAGGATGCAAGGAGATTGATCTTTTTTCTTGTTCTTCTACTCCAGAGGTTAAATCCAAGTTAACCATTAAGAGATTAAAAATAGGCACCAAGCAATGATACCGTGGTAAGAACTGATAAAATGTACAAATGGAGAGTGGAAAGGTTTAATTTGGGATGGATAGCAGCAAGATGGATGAAAGGTCTTAAAGTTCTGCCTCTGGTAGGCGTGAAGAGCGACCAAAGGAATAAAGGTCATCGATAAAGCTATTGGCCTAAAGAAAAATGTAACGATAAGAAAGCTATGAAACTCATGACGGAAACAATGTTTTAGGGCTGAATGGTTAGCGTAGCGGTTAGCCCAATGCCTTTACAGCACCAGCGATTGGGACTGTGGTTCAAATCCCGTACTGTCTGTAAGGAGTTTGCATGTTCTCCCAGTTTTCTCCAGGGGCTCCAATTTTCTCCCACTGTTCAAAATGTAAGCGGGGCGGTGGGGGGGGGGGGGGAGATGTGTCAGTTAGTTGGGTGTAAATTGGCCGACAGCAACGTGAGCCAAAACGACCTGTCACTGTGCTGTATATCTAACAAAAAATGTAAACATATTTGATGATGGGGCGCAGGTTGATTATGGTGATGCTTTGAATAAGAAATGAATAGCGAATAATCTGACGGGCAGTTCTCTCCACAGGGATCACGATCTTGCCTTCCTCTATCGCCTTCCTTTTATTTCCCATAAGATCCTCATCCTTGTGCCCAGAAAGTAAGTTTTTTTATAGCAGAAGATCACGCAATGTGGTTGTTATCTTCAAACAGTGATCTCTAGAGGCAAAAACAAGTGGGAAGTGAAGAAGCTACAAAGCTGAAATGGTAGACCAGCCTCCTTCAAACCCACAAGCCCAGTTTAACGGAAGTAGGATAAATCCCGTTCCTGCGTCCGCAGGCCCTCCCACCATTGGGCAATGTGTGGGGTCTGCGGGAACTAGCAGTGCTGGTGGAGGTGGATACTTCAGAGAAGGTGGAGTGATCCATGAACACTTACTTTCTCTGAAGGGATTATCCTCCTTTTCCTCCTGGCTGCCAGAACACAAAAGAAAACTTTGCACTGTATGTTGGTGCATGTGACAATAATAGCTGAACCTAAACCGCCTGCAGCCTATCCAGTCACAGGAAAGGGACTAGGACTTTTATTTCCAGCTTTGACAATCATCGGCTAATTCCGCCTGGCCAAGGGAAACCACATAGGGGAGAATGGGCACAATGGTCCATAACGTTGGTTAGCCAAGATGAGAAATAATCATTATCTCAGGTCCAACAATCCACCAAATAAATACTCCCTCAACATACATCGCCTCCACGATCCTTGCCCAACTGATATATCTGTTCTGCCAACTTGTAATCAAACCCCCTCAGCCTCTCCCTTTGACAAACCTGAACTTACAGAGTAGAAACCAATTCCTGCTTTTAAAACCCATGCTGCCCAATTTCAGCCAATTAATTTACCAAGCCCACCTGCCCAGTTTAACAGAACAAGGATAAATGCAGAACCTGCGTCCACAGGCCCTCCCACCACTGGACAACGTGTGGGTTCAGCGGGAACTAGCAGTGCTGGTGGAATTAACTGCTTTGGAAGGTGGGAAGAAACTGGAGCACTCGGAGCAAACCCACTTAGGTCACGGGGAGATTGTCTAAACATACTGACAGCACCGGATTGGAACCCAGGTGATTGGAGCTGTAATAGCAATGCACTATCTGCCTCACTAACCGTGCCAAGCTTCTAGCAACCTTTCAATTTCCACTTCATCTCCAGACTTCCATCCAGTCCCCAGCATTCACTCCTTGGTTACAAAACTATTTTGTACTCCCCACTCCCTCGATTCATCTTTGTAAAAGGGTCTTTGTTCTAACTGACTTTAGTACTTTAGCATTCCCTTCCAAAATCCCTCTGCTTTGCCAATTTCCTCCATGTTTCACAAAGAGCTTGATCAGTTAATCTTCGTACTTATCCCTTTAATTCTTTGGTTTCTTTCACAACCACTTATTTGTCTAACTTGGACATTTGAAATTTGAGACAAATTGGAAAATGCTGGCAAAACCCAGCGAACCAAGCAGCATCTGCGGAAAGGCAGACATTAATGTCCAAACACAGGCCATCCATCAAACTCCATTTAATCCCACTCGAAACGTTAATCTGTCCACCCTCTCCTTCTGACCTAGTTTTTTTGTCCAATTCCCTTTGTAAATCAGGAAGTAAAATGATATGTTTTAAAGATGGTGGTGAGTCCTCGATGTGTAATTGCACGTACCTCTCAAGAGGACAGTGTAATTTGGGAAGGTTGTTGCAAAAGGGCAGAGGGACTAGGCTTTGAAAATCACTCGTTGGGGCCTGGTGGAGTTTTAAGGCTAATGTCAAGGCCATAAAGCAGAATTGAAACAGAATTACTACAATGAAGCTAAGGGAAGATTTTAACAGCAGGTTAATAATTGAGAAGTTTTCAGATGAATGGGGAAGATTTTTTTTCTCCCAGTGATGTCAGTCAGTAACTAGAGAATTCAAATTCAAGGGAACTGACAAAGAAACTAAAGGTAAAATAAGAATTTTTTTAAACAAGTTATTTACAAGGGGTGGCACAGTTAGCGCAATGCCTTTACAGCGCCAGCAATCGGGACCAGGGTTCGAATCCAGCACTGTGTGTAAGGAGTTTGTACGTTCTCTCTGTGTCTGCATGAGTTTCCTCAGGGGCTCCGGTTTTCGGTTTGAAATGTACCAGGAGTGAAGGTTAATAGGATGTAAAGTGGGCGGCACGGACTCGTGAGCCAAAATGGCCTGTTACTGTGCTGTATGTCTAAATCTAAAATTTAGTTTAAAGATATGCTATAATATATTAAACAGGGTGGGTTCTAGCCTCTGAAAGGGCCTGGATAAATGGTTGACAGGGAAAAGGTGGAAATAGGGAGTACAAATGAAACGATGGATTTTATTTCAATGTGGTTGGGCCACAAAAGTTGTGACGGTTTACTGCAAGTGTACAGGGCACGAGTGAGACTATATCTGGAGTACTATGAAAAGTTTTGATATCCTGGTTATGGAAATATCTTATTTAATTGGGGAAGGGTCAACAGGATGGTCTGAGAAATGGAGAAATTGTCCGATAAACAGTTTTTGGAATTGGGAAAGAGTGAGAGGTGATCCAATCGAAATGTAAGAGATTGAAGGGACTGGATGGGGTAAATATTGAGAGATCTGCGTTCAGAATCCTTGTACATATTTAAGACAGATTTCTAATTATCAGGAGATCAAGGATTATGGGAAAATGGCAGAAAAATAAACTAGAGGAATATTGGATCAGCCGTGATCCTGTTGAGTAGTAGAGCAGCTGAGGGGCTGAATGCCCACCTTCTGCTCTTCCTCCTTGTCTTCTGATCTTAATAATTACTTGCCAGGATGAATGGATGTGCTTCCTCCATTTAGGAGCCCTGGGGTACTCAAGGTAGCATGAATATTGATATTTTCAAGTTCTCATCCCTTAAGGTTTGTAGAACATTCGGAAGGAAGTCGAAAGATCTTTAAAAATCTCGTATTGAGATACTTCCAATTCCCTCATTGCATAAGGGACACCACAGATTAACCCAGTGACCACTGAGAAAATACTTGAGACACCTAAAAAAAAAATTAATCACAGGCAATACACAACACTCAGCAGGTCACACAGCATCTATAGAAAGTAAAAGGTAACCAAAATATCAGGCCTCAGCCCTTCATGAAAATATGAGCAGAAAGCTGGCAGAAAGCATTCAGAATACTTGTACATATTTAAGACAGATTTCTAATTATCAGGGGGATCAAGGATTATGGAAAAATGGCAGAAAAATAAACTAGAGGAATATTGGATCAGCCGTGATCCTGTTGAGCAGTAGAGCAGCTGAGGGGCTGAATGCCCACCTTCTGTTCTTCCTCCTTGTCTTCTGATCTTAATAATTACTTGCCAGGATGAATGGATGTGCTTCCTCCATTTAGGAGCCCTGGGGTACTCAAGGTAGCATGAATATTGATATGAGCACGCTTCTTTCTCACATAATTTAATTGAAGAGAGGAAAATACGAAAGGGTAATAGTGGAGAGTCTTATGTAATGTCCCAATTCCAATGTTACAGATATTGAGGGGCAAAATACCAGAGGTGCTTTTCTCCTTCTGCTTTGCATTAGAAGTTGATAATACAATGACCTTTATGATCACTTGGCCACTTTGTTCGATAGAACAATCTTGATAGAATCCTGTAAAAGGATTTTCCTAATTTACAACCAGTGTTAGAAGCGGAAAAATGGGTGGGAAGAAAAATAAATAATTTGGAACAGGCATATTTACATTTCTTTCTCTTCTGTCTCTTTAGGTTTTTTTTTAAATGAGGATTCTTTTAATGTTTCAATAAACAGGATGCACATCTAAACATTATAGGCTTCATTGCACAAATACTCTAAATAATAAATCCTGCCATTAGTGCACAAATTAATTATAACTTCTGTCTGTTTTCAGCGTTATCCATGCTCTTCATTGGCCATGCCTATCTGTAGTTGCCACAGTTATGACTTCATGCTGCTTAAAACTGTCCTACATTATTTTAAAAGGGGGGGGGGTGCATTGTTGTAGAGCTCGTCGAAAGAACCAAAGACTTGTTGATCCAAACCAAGGCTTTTATTAGCAAAAGACCGGAGCTCTTCACAGGTGGCCGACCAGTCCGGAATGATCCGACCTGGCTAGGGGGACACAACCCTTTAAAGCCCAGACAATAGGCGTGGCTTAGCTCTCAGCCAATCGCTGTAAGCACAGTCTAGATACAGTAACTATATACACTATGTACATTGGTGATAGATCTGTACTATCACATTCACCCCTTCTTGGAGAATTGACCCTGGGAAAAAAAAAAACAAAAAACGAGGGAGAGAATGAAAAGGAAGGGGTAGGTCAAGGACTGTAGCGGTCAGGGGGTCTGACCATCCGGCGTGACCGCCGTGGTGCCGGGATTGGGGTCGCTGGAGTGGTGTCGCCAGCGGGCTCATTGGGTGCGACTGCTCCGTCGCTCAATTCCCCAGTCGTTTTGTCGGCAGGGTGGCCCGAGTCATTGGGGTGCTGTTGGTCCTTCTGTTGCGGCACGGGGCCTGGAGCATAAGGAGTTGGGGGGTTTGCTGGGTCTACCGCGTCCTGAGCTAGGTCCCGCACCGAAACAGTGTCCTCCCGCCCGTCTGGGAACTCCACGTATGCGTAATGTGGGTTCGCGTGGAGTAGAGTCACTCGGTCGACCAAGGGGTCGTTCTTTGAGTGCCGGACGTGGCGTCGCAAAAGGACGGGGCCAGGGACGGTGAGCCATGCCGGTACAGTGGTTCCCGATTCGGATTTCCTCGGGAAAAGGAACATCCTTTCGTGGGGGGTGGCATTTGTTGCAGTACATAGGAGGGAGCGGATGGAGTGTAAGGCACTAGTGAGAACCTCCTGCCAGTGAGAGGTGGGGAGACCTTTAGACCGGAGAGCCAGTGTAACCGCTCTTCATATGGTGGCATTCTCCCTCTCGACCTGGCCATTACCGCGTGGGTTATAGCTCGTGGTCCTGCTTGAAGCAATACCACACTCCAGAAGGTACTGTTGCAGCTCTGCACTCATGAATGAGGACCCCCTATCACTGTGGATGGAATTGGGGTACCCGAAGATGGTGAAAATACTGTGAAGGGCCTGTATCACTGAGGTGGCAGTGGTGTCTGGGCAGGCCACAGCGAATCGGAAGCGGAAGTATTCGTCGATGGCCGTAAGGATGTAGGTATTACGGTTGGTCGACGGTAGGGGTCCCTTAAAGTCTACGCTAAGACGCTCGAAGGGGCGGGTGGCTTTGATGACGTGGGAGTTATCCGGACGGAAGAAGTGGGGCTTGCATTCGGCGCACACCGAACAGGCTCGGGTCATGGAGCGGATCTCCTCAACTGTGTAGGGTAAGTTGCGCGCCTTGACAAAGTGAGCAAACCTAGTGACCCCTGGATGACAGAGCGCCTCATGGAGTTTCCGTAGTCTGTCCATCTGTATGCTGGCGCACGTCCCCCTGGAGAGCGCGTCAGGCGGGTCGTTGAGCTTACCAGGCCGGTACAGGATGTCATAGTTAAAGGTGGAGAGTTCGATTCTCCATCTGGCGATTTTGTCGTTTTTTATCTTACCACGCTGGGTGTTGCTGAACATGAAGGAGACCGCGCGTTGATCAGTCAACAGTGTAAAGCGCCTCCCAGCGAGGTAATGTCTCCAACGACGTACCGCTTCAACTATGGCCTGGGCCTCCTTCTCGATCGAGGAGTGTCTACTCTCCGGACCCTGGAGGGTTCTGGAGAAGAAGGCTACAGGCCGACCGGCCTGGTTCAAGGTGGCTGCCAGGGCGAAGTCGGATGCATCGCTCTCGACTTGAAACGGGACAGACTCATCGATCGCGTGCAGCGTCGCAGCAGCGATGTCAGATTTGATTCGATCGAAAGCCGCTGTGGCTTCGGTCGAGAGGGGAAAAGAGGTGGTCTTGATAAGAGGACGTGCCTTGTCGGCGTAGTTTGGAACCCATTGGGCGTAATACAAGAAAAGGCCCAGGCAGCGTTTGAGAGCTTTCTGGGTATGTGGGGGGGGTAAGTCCATTAAGGGACGCATGCGGTCAGGATCTGGCATGACTATCCCGTTTTCCACCACACAACCTAGAATAGCGAGTCGTGTGGTCCGGAAAACACACTTGTCCAAATTGTAAGTCAGGTTTAGCTGACGGGCAGTTTGAAGAAATTTGTCTAGGTTGGCGTCATGGTCCTGCATGTCGTGGCCGCAGATGGTGATATTGTCCAGATACGGGAAGGTAGCGGTTAGCCCGTTCTGGTCCACCATCCTGTCCATTTCCCGCTGGAAGACCGCGACACCATTTGTGACCCCGAATGGTACCCTGAGAAATTGATATAGCCGCCCATTCGCTTCAAAGGCCGTGAATGGTCGGTCCTCGCAGCGGATCGGGAGCTGGTGGTAGGCCGAACGTAGGTCAATAGTGGAGAAAATGCGGTACTGGGCGATCTGGTTCACCACATCCGTGATGCGTGGCAGGGGGTACGCATCCAGGAGTGTGAAGCGGTTAATGGTCTGGCTATAGTCGACCACCATCCGTAGTTTTTCCCCATTCTTGACAACCACCACCTGGGCTTTCCAGGGGCTTGAACTGGGTTCGATGATGCCCTCATCCAGCAATCTACGCACCTCACTCCTAATGAATTGCCTGTTTTCGTAACTATATTGCCAACTTTTGGTGGCCACAGGCTTCCAGCCAGGGGTGAGGTTTGCGAAGAGTGCTGGCGGGGCAATCCGGAGTGTGGAAAGGCCGCAGGATTGGCCCCGGGGCACGGGGGCGGGTTGCTCGGGTGCTTCGGGAGTGGGGCGATGGCAGACCGAGAGGGGGGCGTGGGGTCCCCCAAAGTGTAGGGACACCGTTTGGAACTGACACTGGAAGTCTAATCCCAGCAACACTGGGGCACACAATTGGGGAAGGACGAATAATTTAAAGTGGGTGACCGTCACGCCCTGTACTTCCAGCGTGGTGATGCAATACCCCTTTATCCCAGTCGAGTGCGACCTCGTCGCTAATGAGATCCTCTGGGTAGTGGGGATAATGTCAAGTCCCCAACGGAGGGCCAGATCTGGCTGGATAAAACTGTCAGTTGACCCAGAGTCAAATAAGCAATTGGTGTAGTGTCCATGCACTTTAATCAGTTCCATTGCTCTGGTGAGGGGATGAGAGCATTGCTGGTTTAATGTTATTGAAGCAGTTGACAGGCGAGTTTTGCGCGATGACGTCACGCAACGGGATGACGTCACGCAACGGGATGACGTAGTCAACGCTCGAGGAGCAGGTTGGAGAACCTCCCGGAAGTGCTGTTGTGGCGGGTGAATGGTAAGTAGTGGGGTTTGTAGTTGCTCGCGATCGGCGGTCGGGCCCTGGCGGTCGTCAGCGATGGACGCTAGGGTGAGCACCTGGTTGGCTGCGGGGGTGGCTGCGGCGGCGGTAGCGTCGGCCCCGGGGGTGTCTGTGGCGGCGGCAGCAGCGGCGGTAGCGTCGGCCCCGGGGGTGGCTGTGGCGGCGGCAGCAGCGGCGGTAGTGTCAAGTGTTCCGCACGGGGGCGAGAGGCAGGCCATCACCATGGTTGCGACGGTGGGTTGCCCCTTCCGGGTTCGGCGTCTCCGTGACGTCAGGCGTTGCCGTGCAGGGGAGCCCTCGCTCTCATTGGACGAGAGCTCTGGGGAAGAAGAGTTTGAATGGGATAGTGGCGGTTGAGCTTCACACGAGGCACTGTGTTTGCTGGCGGCCATTTTAGACCTACAGACTGCAGCAAAGTGGCCCTTTTTAAGGCACTTCTGGCACCTGGCTTTTCTTGCTGGGCACTGGGATCTGCTGTGCTTGTCCCTCCCGCAGAAATAACATTTCGGGTTCGCACGGGGCAGGGTAGCAGCAGCCGACAGGCCGTCAGGGGTAGGGTAGAAGGGCACTCTACTCACATCAGAACGAGGGGTCCAGTCCCTAGAGAGCTCGGTGGACTTTAAGGCTGCATCCTCCATTGTGATTGCAATCCGGGCCACGTCCTCTAGTTTTTCTACCCCTTGTTCGAGCAAACGCAGCCTCACTTCGTTCGATCGGAGCCCGGCCACATAGGCATCCCGGACGAGGTCGCTAGTGATCTCGGCAGCAGTTTTGTCCACACAGTTACAGTCCTTGCCCAATGCCTTTAATACTTGTAAATATGCCCTGCAGGACTCGCCGGGCTGTTGCTTCCTCGACGCAAGCATGAGCCGGGCATGAACTCTGTTCACCGGTTGATCATAAAGTTCCTTCAGTACCTTTATGGCTGCGGTGTAAGTGGTCTCATCCTGGATGTTCTCGTAGACTCTCAAGGACACCATAGACAGCAATGCTGTTAGACGCTGGTTATCCTCCTCTACCTGAATGAATCTCAGGAAGTTTTCAAAGTTCAGCAGCCAGAACTTAAAGGCTTTGAAGGCTGTAGCTGACTGTGGGTCGATATCAAGTTTTTCTGGCCGAGTTAAACGCTCCATCCCTTTCAAAAAAAATTCTTTTTGCTAATAAAATTGTAGAGCTCGTCAAAAGAACCAAAGACTTGTTGATCCAAACCAAGGCTTTTATTAGCAAAAGACCGGAGCTCTTCACAGGTGGCCGACCAGTCCGGAATGATCCGACCTGGCTAGGGACACAACCCTTTAAGGCCCAAACAATAGGTGTGGCTTAGCTCTCAGCCAATCGCTGTAAGCACAGTCTAGATACAGTAACTATATACACTATGTACATTGGTGATAGATCTGTACTATCACAATTGTGTCTCGTGCTGGAACCATTCCTCCATTGAATCTATTTGAAGCAAGTGAACTATGGGAGAAAACAGG
This sequence comes from Narcine bancroftii, assembly GCF_036971445.1. Lineage (NCBI taxonomy): Eukaryota > Metazoa > Chordata > Chondrichthyes > Torpediniformes > Narcinidae > Narcine > Narcine bancroftii. The sequence continues at coordinate 93,927,411 of NC_091480.1, read as the reverse complement.
CCTGCACTGAAAGTCTTTGTGGATGAGTTGCAAAACTAGAGGGATGCCCTGAGTTTCCCATAGGGCGTAAGGGATCCTCTAGACCAGCTATTCTCAACAGGGGCCCAACAGCCCCTCATGGGGGTGGGGGGGGGGCCACAAAAGCCTTGTTTATCCTTCACCTCATGTAACAAATACTTTTTTTTATGCTTTAATGTTATCCATAGGAGGCAAGTACAGAAGAATCCAAAACATGACTATTTCATAGGAACGGGGACCCATGAACTGAGCAGAATCCTAAGGGGGCCTAAGCCAAAAGAAAAGTTGAAAATGGCTGCTCTAAACATTCCATGAGAAGGCAGGAGGTATAAGTAACCATGGCAATGAGGCCAAGGACATAAGGCTCTCCCTTTGCTTACAGACATGACATTGTTGTAAGTCACAAACTCATCTTTCAACATTTGCTTGCTCCATTAGCGATTCGGACTGGCATATCACCCGAGCATGTTGATGGTGGGGGAATTCAGGAGCACATTAAAACATCACTGAATGACCAAGTGGTTAGACTCCCTCTTGTTGGCAATTATCATTGTCTGGCTTCTATGTTGCACAGGCACCATTCAACACTTTTCAACTCTTTGCCTGTAGGTAAACTCAGTCCAGGTATAACTCCCTTCCAAAACATAGCTATGGAATTGGATGGCGTGGCAGGCAGTTCACCAAGGTTTGCCAAGGCGCTTCATTGTTTTATTGTGCCTGTGAATGAACAATGTAGCCACACGATCTGCCACCCCCATGCCACACCCAACTTTAGTTGTGGTAAGATTTAAAATTCAACATGCAGTTTTTTTTCCCCATGTTCTTTCATTCTTTCCTCAGATACAAATATTGATCACTCTTAAGGATCCTAATGGAAAGCTATTGACTTGAAGCTTTGAAGTGGTTTCAAGCAATAAATTCTTTTCCTGTTTCTCAAGTTTGAGAGGTTACATCTCCAACTTTTGTCAGTATTTGGTGTGTTGTGCAATGACCTGAATTATTTAATTTTGGTTGTGCATAGAAACTTTTCTTTGTCAGGATGAGAGAACCATGAGAATTGAAAAAAAAACTGTAGGAAGGAGAAAGCAACAATCAGTACAATAAACCTTCCTTCCAACATGATCTGCCGTGCCATGCTTCGAGACTGGTGAATCACTCTTTCAAACATCTTCATATTTTTAAAGTCAGTCAAGTAAAATTATATTACAGAACTCCAGGAATCTGTCCTTGGTCACTTCTGATGCCAAGAATGCATTACCAGCAGTGGAAGAGATTTATTCATGCCTGTACCTTCTAGATTTTAGTTGCCTTTGAGGTAATATAAACTATTACAACACAAAGCCTTGATTTTATAACGTGTTTGTCTGTAACATTAAAAGTTATAACATTATAACATTAAAAGTGCTCTGAGACATCCTGTGGTCACAGGCAATGCTGAATGAATGCAAATATTTCCTTATTTTGTCTCTTCGTTATCCAGATTTAGCTCTGGGCTTGTGAGTTGGATTGCTTAACAATAAGCAATCCCAGGAGGCAGGAGAGATTCCAAATTGCATTTGCATGTTGGATCATCAAATGGTCATCAGGCTGGTACAGGGATTGGGGACAACAGGCAGCAGGATGTAACTGCAAGGACCACAAGGAAAGGACACTGACTTGAGAAATGATTACAGGAGTGGGAATCATTTGATCCGGTACAGGCATTAATGTCTCACTTAACAAGTGACCATTTGTGGACACGCAACATCTCCTCACTTCGCTACAGCGAATGCACTTCCTGAGAAGGCTGAAGCGGGCAAGGCTACTGGCCACCATTATGTCAACCTTCTACAGGAGCTCTATCAAAAGCATCCTGGCCGGCTGCAACACAGTGGGGTACAGTTACTGCAGAGAAATGGATCAGAGGTCAATCCACAGGACCATAAGAGTGGCAGAGAGGATCACTGGGGTCTGTCTCCCTGTCCCCCATCAACGTAATCGACCCCTTTCTACCCCACATGCAGTATCTTTCAGCTACTCCTGTCGGCAAAGCACCAACACCACCAGCTTTTTCCTGCAGGTGGTAAGACTGCTGAATGACCAAAGAAACTGCTCACTCTAACCTTCTGAAACTCCAATATTCACTGAACAATATTTATTTTTAGATATGTATATTTGTCCTGCATATGATTTGTTTCCCTGTATAAGTGTTATGTCATGTTTTGCACCGAGGACTGGAGAACTCTGTATCGTCAGGTTGTACTTGTGCAATGAGATGAACTTATTAATGACCAATCACGATTGTGATTTAAGCAATGGATTAGTTACCTCATATACTTGTTATTCCTTACTTTGTGATCATTCTGCTTGTGCAGGCCATACATAACCCTGACTGCAGGCCTACTTGATGGTGTCAGATATAATTTATTTGTGGGAAAATTGTGACCTTAGAGAAACGTTATCGAGTTACGAACCAGAAGAAAAATGCCTGTGTGCAAATCGGGTGTGTGTTTCAGAGTTATGATCTGAACTTCAGTAAGTTTCTTCTAACCTTTGTTTACTTCTTGGGAAACCCAAGATAAGTAAAATAACAGCCAATCTTAACTACTGATACAGGATCACAGAGGAATGCACTCAGACTGGAGATAAGTGGTATTACTGCCAATAAGTGGTAATTCTACCTCGCCTGCAGGAAAAAGAATCTCAGGGTTCTATGTGATGTCATGTATGTACTTTGATAATAAATCTGAAATCTGAGCTGTGGGTAAGTTCAGTTTAAAGTGTTCTAGTTTAATGTTACTACCTCAGGGTACATTAGGTAAGACTGCATCAGATTTACCTTAAAAGGGAGGGAAGGACTAACTACAGGCACTGGAAATCTGAAATAAAAGCAAAAATACCCAGCAGGCTGTGCAGCATCTGTTGAGACATAAACAGGAATATTATTTCAGATCAATCACCTTTCATGCAATGTTTTAAATTTAAATTTTTAAATGTAGACATGCACCACGATAACAGGCAATTTCAACCCACGAGTGTGGGCCAGCCAATTTACACTCATTTAACCTACATCCCCGGTACCTTTTTGAAGAGTGGGAGGAAACCGGAGCCAGACACGAGGAGAACGTATCAACTCCTTAAAGACAGCTCACGATTTGAACCCCTGGTGCTGTAACAGCGTTGTGCTAACTGGTACACCCACTGTGCCACTGTCATGTCTGTTTTTCCTCCTTGCAGATTTGGCCGAATTGTTTGAGTATTTCTAGCATATTCTGTTTGTTCAGGCCTTTGTCTGATGCTTGGAAGCAGGGACCCAATCCACAATTTGCTCAAATTTCTGCAATTTAAGTGTCTATTTACAGGGGCACATTCAGGACTGGAAGCCCACTCATTAGTACCATCCCATCAAATTCATATAACACAGGATGAGAGAAACTTTAGCTTGTCAAAAACTAATAGCACCTAACTCTCCCTGATACCAGCATGAAATCAGTATAGGTAGAAGGAAAGGGAATTTGTTTCATCTTCTCTCTTTATTTCAGTTTATAATTCCAGGATATATTTTCGTGCTGAACTCAAGTCATTGCCTTTGGTCCCTGACCATCCTCTCATCCCCTATTTCCCCTCCAATCTTCTTCCTCTGCCTCGTTATTTTCCCTCCCCCCTAATGTCCAGGCCACCATTTTTCTCTTCCAAAATTAGATCTCACCTCCCAGCTTCCAATACCCACATATTACCAATCCGCTGGAAATAAATTTTGTTTCTGTGGCAATCCTTTCACTCAGGAATGAAAGGATTGTAATTTGAGAGAGAAATTTCAGGCAGAATCTGGCAGTATAATCCAGGTCAATGTGGGAACAGAGATGGCTCATTGTTAAATCACTGAGATAAGGGAATTGGAAATGACAGGGCACAGATAAAGATCTTACTTGACTCACTGTTAGATCAAGGAGAGAAAATAAAGTAAATAAAAAAGATTGTATCTGCTTGGCAGTGTCTTACTGATGCATGAAGAAAATGGCAATCTCTTCACCACCATCACTGATTCACCCCTGACACAGACATGGTTCAAATTATAGGAGTTTTTCAGCAACTGCTGGAACCACGTTGTGATTCTAAAGAGATTGGCATCAAAATCATGCAAACTGAAAGAAGAATTTTAATGTTGATTTATGAAGGAAAAATAAATGATACAGATTCTTCAAAGAGTTGTTGGAGTGTTTATTTTTGTAGCCACTGAAATTCCACACCTGAATAGAATCAGGTTCAACTGCAGAATTGAACTGATGAGAGAAGGGTAGTCCTGAAGTCTTGAAAAGTTTGGCTTTTTTTTTCCACTCATAACAACTATCTTCCATCTTCTGGAAGGAGAAGCAGGGTTAACATATGTGATTTTTAGTAAAAACCCAAAGCTGGAGAAACTCAGCAAGTCCAACAATGTACTTCATGTAGCAAAGATAAAGATATTGTGGTAAACCACTGAAATACCATGATTGTCTGCTGCTGGATGGACGTGCCTCCTGGGACTGATCCTATCCATAGCTTCTTGCATGCTCCCCATTCCATTCTGCCTCGATCAGTCAGTGGGTTGATGGCTGTCCCAGTCTATAGTTAATAAAAGCCTATCAATTTCACAACTCCATTCTTTTGTGATTATTGATGGTGCATCAGATATAGAACCGATTAATGGGAAGAGATGAGTGGACGAGGGAGTCATGGAGGGAGTGGTTCCTACGGAAGGGGGAGACGTGAAGATGCTTGATGGTGGGAACACGTAGGTGATGGAAATTCATCTACACCCATATCAGATTTTTTACCTGAAATATTAGCCCGAAAGCTTCCAGCATCCTTTTTTGTTTTTGATTTTTTATGATCTTTACTATGTCTTCCTGTGCCAGTGAACCCAATTGCAGGGACCTCTGAGACATTTGAACTCTCCAGTATCCTGGAATGTTCTTGTGAACTTATAATGGTGAAAGTTCCTGCATATACAGATAAAAGAGGATGCATCAGCCTCCCACTCAGTTATGAGTAATCTATACTTTTAATTTTTAAAAACTCATTATTTTCTGTGGAGTTGCAGCGAATACCACACTGCTTCAGCGTGGCTGTGGGTCCAAGTTTCAATCTGGAGCAGATAATTTAGCTTGCCATTACTTCCAGGAGTGCCTGTCCTCAGAATTGCTTACTTTTGGTGAGAAAGTACCTCTTGTCATGGCCAATCTTTACCCCAAGCTGAAGTCGATTATCTGGTCACTGTCCCAACACTAGGTATGGAAACTTGCTGTTTTTTACATCGCAAGGAGTGAAAACATGCAAGTCTGCAGATGCTGTGATTGTAGTAAATACAAACAGAAATGCTGGAGGAACTCAGCCAGTCTCGAAGCGTCCAAAGGAGGTAAAGATATATTACTAGCGTTTCGGGCCTGAGCCCTTCTTCAAGGTATAAGTGAAAAGCACTCAGGCATTGATGCAACGACGATTACAATTCAGCGAATCACTGCACACCTCTTCAGGACACCCAAGGCTGCAAAAAGCATTTTATGAATGTCAACCTTTCTTCCCTTCGCAAGTTTAACAACTACAAACCCGACAGTGCTGTTTTTCCTGTCAACATTGGAGCCAGACACACTCTGGATGTATAAACTTTGGCTGCCCACAGTATCTGTTGAAATACCTTTCCTTAATACAAAATCATCATTTCTAAACCTTACATCTGGCCCAAAGCCAGCTCTCCAGAACAGTCCTACTGTTGAAGGTGGACTGACAGACCATTGTAGTCACATCAGTATGTGAAACCCTCAAAGATCCTTGGAACCATCGTCTGTTTGGCCAATCCTTTCATCTACTGATGTCAATGTCAGGAGGAGACTTCAAGGGGAAGACATTGGTGAAGCCTTGACATCAGGTGTGGGGACTGTGGATTAACCCACATCCATTCTCTGCTTTGCAGCCTCCATGACTTTCTCCTGAATGGCTCATTTATGGTTCCTCGAACTTGTTCTACCATTCAGTAAGGTTGAGACTAATCCAGTGCCTCAGGTCAAAGACAAGAATATATTTACATGATTAAAATGTGCAATCTTACTGCTGTGTTGTGCACATCTGTTGCGCATCTTTTATCAGAAGTGGTTAAAGCCATTTAACAGTTGACTAAACCTCTTTGGGCAGTGAGACAAATGACTTTTAAGCTGAAACTGTGTTCTGACACTTTGAGCATTGGCAAGACAGCACGTGTAGGTTTCAGCTGCTGAGAGAGGAGGAAGTGTCCTACGCTCATAAAGGGAGGGTTGTGGGCATGGGTGAGTTGGGGTAGGAGGCCCTCCAGACATACTCTCAGGATAGCAACTGAAACCAGGGTCAATCGTAAAATAATTGTCCAATCATGGATACAGTTCAGGAAGTTGAACAATCTCATTCTGAATGCCAAGGTCATCTTGAAATATAGATTTTCCAACTTCTAACCTCATTCCCTTCTCAACCACCTTCTCCCATGAACATAACCAGCAACCTAAATCCATCAGAACATATCCATAACATTGATTTGCTTTACTTCATCAAGACTATTGGAAAGCTCGACTCCAGCTATCTCTCTGGCATTCATTCAACCAGATTGTATATAATTTAGGACACACGTTGGCAATCTAGCCCCTTCTTTTCAGGAAAAGATGTGCATAAAAGCAAGAGGTTGCAGAGATCTGGAAGTGGACAAATCTGCTTGCATGTTTTTTTGCCTGTGGAGGAGATAGGCCTGGCCATTCAACTGAACAACAAGCTCGAAGCCCTTGACCACTGGTGCAGCGAAATCAACTGATATAGAGGGTATCTTCATAGCCAATTTTTCCTCCAATTTTGTCCCACTTCCCTCTCCTGACAAAAGTGGTGTCAGCATTCACTTCTTAGTTGCTCCTCAGCTCATCTTGTTGCCATTTCATATTTTGCAGCCAGGAATTGGAACCTTCTCAGCAAGAGGTGGAAGGAGAAGAAATCAATGAAGATTCTTTTGGTTAGTTGGAAGCTCATATTTGGTCCCTACAAGGACAGTGAAGTTCTACTAATAAGGCATTCCACTATTTGGAAATCAGGATGGTTCGGCACCTAACTCGTTCCATTGCACATTGTTTTCATCGTTTGCAGGGTCGTGTAATTATGAGGTTGACCATAAATTACCAAGAGGGTGAGCTCGATATGTATCAGGGGCCAGGACAGTGGTCTGGAACACAAGGGTTTAGAAGGAAACTGGAGGAAACTAACATAAACACAGGGAGGACGTACAAGCTCCTTATGCGGAGCAGTGGATTCAAACATAAGAAAATAAGATATAGGAGCAAGAGTAGGCCATCCGGCCCATCAAGCCTGCTCAGCTATTCAATAAGATCATGGCTGATCTGATGATAGGCCCATCTCCACCTGCCAGCCATATCCCTTAATACCATGTAAAAATCTATCCAAGCTCGACAAATATATTTACTGAGGTAACCTCCACTGCTTCAGTGGGCAGCAAGTTCCACAGATTCACCACCCTCTTGAGAAAAGCAGTTCCTCCTCATCTCCATCTTTTATCTACTTCCCTGAATCCAGAGGCTATGTCCCCTAGTTCTGGTCTCCCCCCACCAATTGAAGCAACTTACCTACCTCAATCTTATCTATGCCTTTTATACGTTTCTCTAAGATCCCCTCTCATTCTTCTAAATTCCAGCAAGTACAGTCTCAGACGACTCAATCTCCCCTCTTAGGCAAAGCCGCTCATCTCTGGAATCATCCTAGTGAACCTCTTCTGGACCGCCTCCAAAGCCAGTACATCCTTCCTCAAGTAAGGAGACCAGAAACCCGGGTCGCTGACACTGCAATAGTGTTGTGCTAACCATGCCTCCCCATAATAATTGTAGGCATACTGTACACATATTGGGCTCGAGACCAGGGTCATACACCATGACATGAGTAATTCACTCTTCTCTTTCTCTTCCTTAATATTTTCTTACTCTTCACACAGTTTGTCTTGCTCTCCAGTCATATTCCATACCTTGGGGAAGGTCTTCCAGGCCACCTGTGTCTGGAAGTGATTTGTTTCAGCTCAAGCTTTTAAATGAACAATAAAAGCACCTCAACAACAGCCAGACCACTTCCTGTAGGCAGCAAAACTTTAGACAAGTGCAACAAATCCACAAAAATATGCACAAATGACAGAAGAGATAGTCCAGCATCTATCCGGTAAATGGTTCCTGTTCCCTTTGAACAGCTCTGGTGAAGTCTGAAAGTTCTTCCGGCCCTTTAATGTGATTTTCTGCTGTGTGGAGCATAACATTGAAAAATGGCTGTGCTGGAGTCAGGTCAATGTTGCACGTTGACTGACGATGTACCTGCCTGTTGTTCATTGTGTGGGAACAAGCCCTTCACCAGGATGTTGGCTGGTGTATTCCTATTCAAAAGTCTGTGTACCTAACTCAGTACAGTGCTCCATCATGAGGAGATCCTGAAGATTAGGAACATTGTGATATTTTTTTCCAACAGTTTTTTTTCTTCCCCCAACTTGAACCTTCACGTAGTACCCTAACCATAAACTGCTTCGGGACGTCAAGCGATCTGTCCGCACCATCGGATCACTACTACTGTGAAATTTCACTTTTTCGTGGACAAACTGGAACCGTGAATATTTATTTATTAATTGTTTAACATTTATTATTTTTTTTTATAATGGCAAATTTCATTATATTTAATTTAATTTATCGGATAGCTCAGTTCGCATACCAATTAACACAATGCTGGTTACAGCGGCAGCAACTAGGTGTGGAGTTCGAATTCCGCGCTGTCTGTAAGGAATTTGAACATTCTCCCCATATCTGCGTGGGTTTCTTCCAGGTGCTCTGGTTTCCTCTCACCGTTCAAAAATGTACCAAGGGTTGTAGGTCATTTGGGTGTATTTGGGGAGCACAGGCTCATTAGAAAAGAGCCTATTATCGTACTGTATGTCTAAAGTTTAAAAAATTAAAATACTGTACATCGGTGTATCTCAAGTACGCAAGAATTTTGGGATTACCCGTTCTTTGTATTTATATATATATTGATAATAAACTCATAATCGTCATCAAATTCTGCATGGATACCCTTAATATTAAAAGTAAGAAATCGTTTAAGGGGAGGCTGGATATATATATGGATAGGAGGGGTTTGGAGGGTTATGGATGGAGAATAGGCGGAGGGATCTAGCAGAGTTGTTTGAACCGGCGTGGACTTGAAGGGCCAAGATGGCCTGTTTCCATGCCATAAACTGTTATATGGTTATATGTTATGGTTATGGTTAGAGTGGTTAAAAAAATAATAAAATCCTGCAGACGCTGGAAATGTGAAATAAAAGCAGAATCCCAGAATCTCCCAGCCAGTCAACCAGAAAACATACAGCAAAGCAGCAGACAATTTTGGCCCATGAGTCCATGCTGCCCAATTTAACCCAATTAACCTACGCTCCCGATACATTTCAAAGTAACTGGAGCCCCCGGAGAAAACCCACACAGATGCAGGGAGAATGTGCAAATTCCTTACAGACAGCGCAGGATTTGAGCCCCTGTCCCAACTATTGGTGAAGATCCTTTATCAAAACTGGGAAAGAGAGGAAACCATTTAATTTTAAATTACAGAGAGGTTTCCTTGAGATGGTCACAGAACATGATGATTGAGATTGCTCTTCACTGTGATCAACAGTGGAGCCTATTCATGCCTTCTCTTAATTGAATGCAGTTCCATTTGAGTATTGTGAAGTTAGATAGAGTAGTTTATGTAAGAATTGTAGATATGGACCAGATTCTTTTTATGATAATCAAACAGTTACCATTAATGCAATCCCAATGTTGGTGGGTTCCTACCATCAGCAGACATGTGTCGTTACATCTTGTAAGACCGTACTATGCTTGCAGTTCAGTTGAAGATCAACTGGTACAAATATTTTCTTGAAACTAATGTGTGACTGATATTCTGCTCCAAAGACCAGCTCAAGGGACCTAGCAATACTTTGTAATCTTTATGTAGCGACAAAAAAAAAGCACTTCCAATAAAAGCAAACACCTCTTTCCATCTAGTTATCTGTGAGATGGAAGAAAATAAGCATTCCGATTGGGAATGCTGAACCATTCCTTCATTGGAGACTTAATCAATGGAAGCACACCTTAGGCTCCTAAGTTCACAGAGCTACCCAAGTCTATTGGCTGAAGATAACAATGGACCTGTAATTGAGGATATTCTTCAGTCTATTAAAGGAAATTAAATCTCCTAAAGGTTTGTGACTTGCAGGAATATGGTCATCCTTAGGCAAGATAGCTTTGTGCCATTTCTGAAAATTAGAATGACTTTTGAGCTATTTCATGTTCATTGAGCTACACTACTGGTGGGCCTGTTGTGGCTTCTTCTACTATGGGGAGACTGGACTAGGAGAGTCACTTTGTGAGCTCCTTCACTCTGTTCGCTGCAATAGCAGGGATCTCCCAGTGACCAACATTTCAATTCCCCACCCCAATCTCACGTTGCTGACACCAGTCCATGATTGCAGTCACTGCCAGACTGAGACCACCCACAAATTGGAGTAACAACACCTCATATTCTATCTGGGCACCTTCCAACCAGATCTGTTAACTGCACCCCTCACCCCCAGCCCCCTTTTCTCCCCTTCCCCATCATTATGTCTTCTTTCTTCCAGCTCTGCATCCACAGAGCCACACCAGTCAATTCTCACCTTAGCCTCTTGTCTGTTGGCCTGTCAGTCACCTTTTAGCTTCACGGGGAGGTCAGTGTTTCTCCTCACTTTTACTCCTTTTCCATTTGACCCGGTCATTACAATACACTATAAACATTGTTTGGCCACATTCTATCCTTTTGCTTGTTGAATGGTGAACCCCAAATCTCCGTGAGATGGGATATTTCCACAACACTATGCCTGAATCCACCAACGAGTAACTGGAATTATGCAAGTTGATGAAAGGACATTGAACAAAACTGCTCACGTTGCCTAACTCCAGAGTATTTCCATCATTTTCAGTTATACCTCAGCATCAATAGTATTTTTGCTTTTCTGTTACATTTTGAGTGTTTATTTTTCAGGAAACAGAATATTTGAACTGCATACATTTTGACAAATGGGCTGGCCTTGTCAAGTATCCCTGAGACACTGAGAGGAAATATAATTCTGTTATCTGAAAAATCCTGTCATTTCTGACAAATTATGTTGCAAAGATAGAGATGTTAATTGATTAAAATCAGATTGTGGAGTCCAACAAAAAGCCCAGTGTCTTTACCACTAATTGGGATAATCTGGTGCAGTCATCCCCATTGGAAAGCTGCAAGAAGACATGAGAGGAGTGGAAGACTGCAGACTAATGGATGTGGGAAGAAGAAGAGTGGAAGACTGCAGACTAACGGGTGTGGGAAGAAGAAGAGTGGAAGACTGCAGACTAATGGGTGTGGGAAGAAGAAAGGTGGAAGACTGCAGACTAATGGGTGTGGGAAGAAGAAGAGTGGAAGACTGCAGACTAATGGGTGTGGGAAGAAGAAGAGTGGAAGACTGCAGACTAACGGGTGTGGGAAGAAGAAGAGTGGAAGACTGCAGACTAATGGGTGTGGGAAGAAGAATAGTGGAAGACTGCAGACTAATGGGTGTGGGAAGAAGAAGAGTGGAAGACTGCAGACTAATGGGTGTGGGAAGAAGAAAAGTGGAAGACTGCAGACTAATGGGTGTGGGAAGAAGAAGAGTAGAAGACTGCAGACTAATGGGTGTGGGAAGATTCAAGGTTTGTTCATATTCTACCAGAGCTCAGGCTCTAATTCAACCGTGGCTCTTGATGTTGAGAGAATTTGACTTTTATACTGGATATTTGAAGCAGGGCTTTGATACGAAATATAAAAATTTGACTGCAGCCACAGGAGAGAGTGGCTTTTACATTAACCATCTACCTTGCGCATAGTGTCATCAAATGGTGGGAAAACAAACTAGAAAGTCTTTTTTTCTGATGATAGAATAATGATATCAAAGTGATTTAATATTCTTTCTCTCTGCTGCACACAAAGTCAAATTCCAAGTTAATGGTCCCAAGAATACACGCAAACATTTCAGATTTCAGATTTATTGTCACAGTACACACATATTATCTTTTTTCCTGTGGGCAAGACAGAATTATCACTTATTGGTAGAACAAAAAAAAACTGTACTCAACGTACACATGTAAACAAATAAGGAAATATAAATAAACTGACTGTGAAATAGAGAGAGAAAAAAATAGGGCATAAGTAAAGTCCTTCAAAAAACTAAGTGTTTGTTGTTGAAGAGTCTGATGGTGAAGGGGTAGCAGCTGTTCCTAAATGTGGTGGTGCAAGTCTTTTGGCACCTATACTTCTTTCCTGATCGCGACTGGGATTTGAATCCAGCACTGTGTGTAAGGGGTTTGTACGTTCTTCCTGGGTCTGCGTGGGCTTCCTCCAAGTGCTCCGGTTTCCTTTCACTGTTCGAAACGTGCTGGGGTTGTAGGTTAATTGGGTGCAATTGGGCAACATGGGCTCGTGGGCCAAAATGACCTGTTATCATGCTGTGTGGCTAAATTTTAAAATGTTTATATTTAAATTCAGCATGTGGTGGGTGGGGTGGATCCTTGATGATTGCTGCTGCTCTCCGATGGCAGCATTCTCTGTAGATGTTCTCAATGATGGGGAGAGTTTTACCTGTGATCTCCTGGGCTGTGTCCACTACCTTTTGCAGGGATTTCTTCTCAGGAGTATTGGTGTCCCCATTCTAGACTGATGCAGCCAGTCAGCACACTCTCTACCACACCTCTGTAGAAATTTTCCAGGGTTTTTGATGTCATATCAAACCTCTACAAACTCCTGATGAAGTAGAGGTGCTGATGTACTTTCTTCCCAATGCCATTAGTGTGTTGGGTCCAGGAAAGATCCTGTGAGATACTGACTCCAAAGAACTTAAAGTTGTTCACCATCACCACCTCTGATTCCCCCAGTGATCGCTAGATTGTACACCTCTGGCTTTCCCTTCCTGAAGTCAACAATCATCTCTTTGGTTTTGGTGACATTGAGTGTGAAATTGTTCCAATGCACCATTCAGCCAAATTTTCAATCTCCCTCCTGCATGCTGATTTATCATCCCTTGTCATTACCGTGGTATTGGCAGCAAATTTGTAGATGGTGTAATGGTCCAAAAGTTTCCAACTTACTTTCCAAACACCAAGTTGACTCGTGTGGCTGTGACAGTCTCAGAGTCTCATTAAGCTTGGTCAGCTGCTTCTAGTCACCATTTTGGCATCAAGAATAACTTTAAGTGTACATTGACTGTCGATGATTTGGTGACCTCAGGATAATACTGTGACAGTATTAGCATTAATAAGGTCATCAAGGAGAAAGTGGATGTTGAGGAATGATCTGAAATGATGCTTGGTTTGAGTGTTCTGAACAGCTGACAGATATTTCAGATTTCAGATTAATTGTCAGAGTACATACATGATATCACATACAACCCTGAGATTCTTATTTCCTGTGGGCACAGGAGAATTATCACTAATTGGCAGTGCAAAAAACATCTACACAGCGTAAACATGTAAACAGATAATGAATGTAAACAAAATATAGAGAGAACAAAAATGAGTCTCTGACTGAGTTTGTCGTTGAGGAGTCTGATAGTGGAGGGGTAGCAGTTGTTCCAGATTGTGTGAGTCCTGTAGCACCCACACCTCTTTCCTGATGGCAACAGTGAGAACAGATTGTGTGCTGGGCAGTGAAGGTCCTTGATGATTGCTGCTGCCCTCCAATGGCAGTGTTTCCTGTAGATGTATTCAATAGTGGGGAGAGTTTTGCCTGTGATGTCCTGAGCTGTCTCCACTACCTTTTGAAGGGCTTTACACTCAGTGGTATTAGTGTCCCCATACTAGACCATGATGCAACCAGTCAGCACACTTTCCACCACACCTCTGTAGAAATTTGCCAGGGTGTCTGGTGTCATACCAAACCTCACAAACTCCTGAGCAAGTTGAGGCGCTAACGTGCCTCTACTTGAATCTCTTGATTCAGGAAGACTGCACAACACCTCAGTACATTTCCAACACAGGTTGTCGTAATTTTAAGTGTTTGGCATCTAACTGGTGTTTAATTGTTGTAAATTATTTCATGGATGAGTGTTCCTTAATCACCATGACAGATTATTGAACCAAGTTACCGGTCTTTGTATCAATTGATGAATTTTGAAGACACGGTGCAAAGACCCAGCTTGTTGGCAGATTTAGCACCATCTATGAAGAACGTATCACCGGGCATGTAACTAATGTAGAACATAGAGAAGCCTACAAGCAATGCCTGAAAGAAAAGTTAAAAGAAGGTGAATGTAGAATGAATCATTAAATTCCTGGAACCCAAATTACATTGTATGATATTGGCAAAAATACAATTTATCTTCTGATTGTTTCAATGAAGATTTATAATTAGTTACCTTTAGTAGGTAATTAGTTATCTTTATAATTATAAATGGTCATAACATTACTGATATGGTGCAATTTCAAGCTCATACCTTGGGTGCCACAAACCCAATAACCAGTTACGAGTAAGGTACAATGGAGAGACAAAAGAGCCTGAATGGAGAGCCATTTTTCTTTTTTGAGTCCCCGACAATGCCTGCACTGCAGGAGTAAAGGAAAGGTTTAACCAATTTAATTTCAAACTCAAACAGTAAGGGTGTCTGTATGTGAATTTGGCAGACATTCAGAAGTGGAATTGCAGCATTAACTGCTCAATCACAACAAGTACTGTCTAAACCTCATTGCTACTTTAATGTAAGGCAGATGGCCATTTTCACTTAGTCTTACATGTGCTTATTCAAACCGTCATTGACAGTTGTAACCGTCTGGAGGAGATGTGAGCTGGACTGGCAGAGTCAATTTTATCCATTAGTTTCAGGTAAAGTTCAATTTCTAAAGCTGGATGCCTTACAGGACTCTATTTTATCTTTTGCATCAGTTTGTGCAGTCCTATTCCCCCCCTGCAAGACATCTTGTTGTGTCTACAGGTAATGGAACATCCAAAATCATTTTCATACATATAAACCAACACTCTTCATTTCCTCTTCAATGGATTACTTTCCTCACGACTTCCAACCATGCAGTAACCATAAGGAATAAAGCAACAGACAGTGCAGTCTCCCTCACTACTGATTTGTGAAACGTCGGCTTGGAAATTGATCCCATCACACTTTATTTTAGCACAATGCAATGTGGAGCAAACCTTTTCCAGAGCTGAAGGTGGGGGTGACCATTACTGCTCACTTTGTTCCCCCATGGAAGTATGACCGCCACTTAGCAACACGAATCACACTGCAGGCTGACACAATTTCTGTATCAGATAGAGTTAGTCCCTCAGCAAAGCATGAGGCATTTCCAGGGGTGGGAGTGTTATGAGCACTTATAGCTCGCCATTCCAGAACATTTATGTTTTCAATGCACAGGTCTGGCCTGGGACCCCAACGAACATAAACATTTATTTTGGTTCTTCAGGATTTGCATTGCACTACTCCACTCCCATTTAATCATTCCTGGCCTCAATTGACCTCAGGCAGACCCCTTCTGAAAAGCAGACCACCCCCTCAACCCCATCCCAACCCACCCAAACTCTGACGGCCTTGATGCCCTGCATGAATTATCAGTGCCTCGATTCACTGTTCGTCAACTCCCTGAACTTCCCAAATCCTTGAATGCAGTTTCATGACATTCCTGAACCCCCCACCTATTGCCAGTCGGTGATTGACCTCTCCAATTTCCCACTTGCCAGTTCATCATATCTACGATTCCCCAATCTACCTGTCATAGTCACTGCTAGCTCTCATCTCAGCTCCTCTGTGCTACAAAGTGCAGAGCCCCACCCAGCCAAGACCCTCCACGACACCTAATATTCCATCTGGGCACCCTCCAACATCGACTTCTCTGGCTTCCGCAAGATCACTCCGCCTTCTCCCTCTCTTCCACATCCCTCTGCCTCCTTTCCTCCAGCTCTCCATCCGCTTGCCTCTCCATTTACAGAGCCACCCCCTCCCCCATTTGCTGTTGTGCCCTTTTTTATCCACCAATTAGCTTCACAAAGAATTTTGCCAGTGAGATGCTCTGGGCATCCATGCATGTGGATCACTATGGAATAATAGAGACATACAACATGAAAGCACCATGTTTACATTCACCGTCAACTCCTATTTTACACTCTTTCCACTTTAATACCATTTTTTTAATTTTCCAACATTTGTGTCAACTTCTCCCTCCCCCAAGTTTCACCTACACACTAGGGGCAATTTAAATCAGTTAATTTACCTATCAACCAGCTCAAAATCTATAGGGTCACAGGGAGAATGTGAAAGCTCTATACTGCCAGCCGCGAGATTGATCCTGGATCTCTGATTCTCTGAGGTAGTGGCCCTACTAAATGTGACCCTGTGCCCGGAAATGAAAATAAGAATTAGTCTTACGACCTCACCTTTTTTTGTATTCGATTTTTGTTATCTTTTTCTTTCCTGTGATTTCAGATTTCATTCCACTTTCTTACTTACACCTCCCCAGATGAATCTTTGGTATTCATCAGTTTCCTCCACCCTCTCTCAGTTGGCACCACCATCAATGTATCATTCATTCCCCCCCCCCCCCCGATTCTCCACCTTGTGTCCAACTTTCCCATTGGCCCTTTTCACACTCGCACCCCCCCCCGCCTTTCCCTGCCACTTAAAATGTTCTTTCCTCTGAGTTTTCCCAGTCTTAAGAATAAAAATCAACTCAGAATGTCTCCAAATTTTTTGAGCATTTTCTGATTTAATTTCAGAACTCCAGCATCTGCAGTGTTTTATTTTCATTTTAAATGTACTGATCCTAATCAAATTGAAGCAGGTTTATCCAGAAGGTTAACACGCCATGCAATAGAAGTTAGATTGCACCAATACGAAGCACTGGATAAATCACAGGGAGCATCTTCTGGGCCCAAAATTTTCAAATATATGCATAAATGCAAGTAAAGTGACAGTGGTGTGAGCCATAGATTTATCAGGGTCATATTGGGAATCAAAGGGTTAAATTATAAGAATCAATTGCATGATCTAAGTTAATGTTCATTGAAAGATTATTGGGTGTTATTATTGGCAATTATTAATTGGGGAGCACAGAATTGGAATCTTACTTGTACGATTTGGAACTTGTTTGAGTAACTTTGTTGAGCCTTTGGGTGGAACGGTTTCTGAAGCGATTAGTATAACTTATTGCAGGGTCAGCGACCTTGGTTCAAATCCGACACTAGACTCTTTCAAACTGCGGACCCGGTCAACCCCGTCGGAACCCAACTGTGTCCCTGACCTACCTCAGAGGTAGTCAGGGAACCCAGTTAAACTTACCTGGGACATGTCTACAGGCCAAAAATGGCCGACCCGCTTATTCTGGTGACGTCAGCACTTGCGTGCGTGGCAGCCAGCATCTGAACATCCAACAGTGCTTGTGTGTGCGTGATGTGTCATTGCGGGGGAGGGATCCCCTTAAATGGCCGGGTTGGCGATTAAATGGGTTATACCCCTGCAATTTGAAAGGGGACCAGTGATTGCACCCGGGTCCCAGGAGGGCGACCCAGGTGCTGTGATTTGAAAGGGGTTACTGTCTATAAGGAGTTTCTACGTGCTCCCTGTGATCTGCGTGGATTTTCTTTGTGTCTTTAGTTTCCTCCCACCCTCCAAAATGGACAGGGCTGTTAGATAATTTGAGTGTAATTGGACGACATGGGTTTCACGGGCCGAAAGGGTCTTCTTTGGTGTTGTATCTTAAAAATCAAAATGAAAAATTAATTGACAATGCATATTCAGTCAATTCATAAATTAGAAATATTTCAGTACCAAAAGTGGGGATCTATTATAAATTTGACTGACTTACTTAGTTAGAGCATGGTAGAAGCCAATTTCGGCCATTTAAACCTATGTCACCCAATTATACACAAATTAACCTACAACTCTGTACATTTTGGAGGGTGAGAGGAAACCGGAGCTCCTGGAGGAAACCCAGGCAGACATGGGCAGAATGTAAAAACACCCTACAGACAGCGCGGGATTCGAACGAGGGTCGCTGGTACTGCAATAACATCGCAATAACCACTACATGGATCCCTGATCCCATTGAGTGGAACAGGTAAATGTACTGTTTCTCTTTTCTTCAATGAGCCTGAAAACTGAGAAGAAAGTGTTTACAAGCATGCAGATATTTGTGAAAGGGGTAATTTTTTTGTGGGAAATTCCCTGGGCATTACTTGTCTGTTGTTACGGTGTATTGATATAAAAAGTTCAGCAACTCAAAGCTGATGTTGCTTTGTCTACCTCACCTTCTGAAGTCAGGCATGAAATATATGCAATGTTTATACAGGATCAGGAGTCACTGGGATAGCTACTCTTTCTATCCAGCCAAATCTTTACATTATGGACGACTGATTTATTTTCACCTCAGTTTACTGTTACCTCCTCATCTATTCATCTTTCTTTTCCAAGCCAGAGTGTCCATTAACTCTTGTTTTTAAAGTTGCATTACAAACAGGAATGTGTTTTGGCACCAGCCTCACCTCTGGATTCAGACAGTGTTCATAAAGCACACTAGTCCGCTTTGTGATGGCTGTCGAATTCCCAAGGTTTTGCTTGAGGTCTGTGGCACACTTCAAGTTTCCCATAATTCTCTGCAGTATCTGCAAGCCATAGGATTTCCCAGTAATGAACTGCGGATTAATTCTGACTGATACGAGGGATGATTCACACAGATCCAGAATGAACCACAAGTGACCCCTGGTCTGTCTGGCTAAGTAAGCTCACCTCCACTGAGTCGGCACTTATTGCTCCTTCCTCTTCTTTTCAATTTTCAAATCTCACCTTTCCTTTCTCCTGGCTTCTTTCTCTATATCCAATGATCACCTTTTGTCTGTACTTTCCCCCTTGCCATTTCTTTTTTTCAGAAGGTGCCTGCTTTTTCCGTACCTTGAAGAAGGGATCAGCCCCGAAATATATTGCTTCGGTAATATATGGACGCTGCGAGATCTGCCAAGTTCCTCTAGCATTTCTGCATTTTTACTACAATCATAGTATCTGCAAACTATTGTGTTTCACTCTGTCCTTTTCTTTGACGGTATTGAGGATGATTTGCTTCCACTCTGATTTTGTGGGTTCTAAGATGGGGACTTCAAACTCTTCTGGAGAGGGGGCAGGAGTTGAGTGGATTGTGAGGTGGACATTCCTTCCATTGCTTACAGACCATGAAGATAGTTTAAGAGCCACAACCCAGATTCATGCCAGTGTTGGAGAAAGGTTAAGGAAGTCAATAACACAAACCAAGAGACAGTGGTTGGGAGAAGGTGATTTTATCTGTATTCTCCAGTGTTAGGCAGCTCCTCCAGGGACAGTTTTCTTCATGAAAAATTCTCCAAAAATGACTCAAATAACATTTAAATAATTAACAGAGTATCAAGGATGACCTGCTTCTGGTCCTGTTCTCTGAGTCTGAGGTGGATGATGAGACCAGCAAACTCTGTCACAGTGAGAGCACGTTGGGATGGGAAGTTTGTGTTCGTCTTCCATCTGGTCCCCATAAATGAACCCAATGTCCTCAGTGCCTTCCCATATGCCCTTTCTCTATTTTAAGTGGTTGTTTGTCAAGGGTACTCACATCTGGGCAGCACGGTTAGCATAGCATTTAGCGCCACGCTATTGCAGAGTTAGCGACCTGGGTTCAAATCCTGCACTCTCTGTAAGGAGCTTGTACTTTCTTCATATGTCTGCATGGGTTTTTTCTCCCAGTGCTCCGGTTTTCTCCACCCTTCAAAAATGTACAGGGCTCATGGGCCAGAAAGACATTTTTACCATGCTGTACGTCTAAATTGAAATTAAATCTTGGTGGAATGATTTGTCTTCTTCAAGAAGACTTTGACAATGTCCTTGAATCATTTCCTCACGTTCAGTTAACCTTTTACAGTGTAGGAGCTCAGAATAAAATGTGCATTCAGGAATCCAACATCAACTGATATTTGTTTACCAGAGCCAGTTATGTGTAACCCTCCCTCATTGCTGACAATGTTGGGGCTAAACGATTGACCCTGACCTTGGTTCACTACTCCTGCCAATGGATTTTGAAGATTTTCCAGAGACTCACCTCTCCAGTGCCTGTGAAAGGTAGTCTATCTCTCAGAAGTATTGAAAGGCAGGATCAGTAGACCAGGTGCTCGGTTACGAATTTGAGGTCTAAATCTTCAAACATTTTTCTCTTTAGATGGCCAAATTTCATCGCTGGTATCCTGCTTTCATTGCTATGGCATAGAATGCCATAGGTGCTCTGTGGTTAGTAAGGGATTATTTATGTGAGCGGGATAAAAAAGATTGAGGACCTCTGAAAAAGGAGCAGTGGTCGATCACTGGCCCCCCTGAGTCTGCTCTGCTATTCTCAACGGTCATGCTTATCTTCCCTGTGAACACCTGCAGCAATATCCAGAAATCCATCAATCTCAGTTGTAAATGCAAGGAACAATTGAACCTTTGCAGGCCTCTGGGATAGAGAATTCCAAAGATAAATGAGGGAATCTCCTCATTTCAGACATATGCTCTACCCCCACTTATTCTTAAACTGTAACATGACACCCCCACTCCCCACCCCCTACACCCCAGCCTGGGAAACATACTCCTTGCTTCTAACCTCAAAGAATTAAGTGCATTTGAATATTATATTTCATTCTTGTAAACTCTGGAGAATAGAAGCCAAACCTATTGAATCTCTTCTCACGTGGCACATGGCAGGACCCAATCTGGTGAACCTTCGCACTACCTCTTCTGCAGCAAGTTATTTTTTTAAAGATCAGGCACAACAGTATCAAAATGCTGAAGAATCTTAATGGTGGGCCTCAACTTGCACAATTTTGCCAGGCATTTATGGAAGCACCTCAAACAAGCATTGTGTGTGCACATACCCATGTGGAATCAAAGCAGACATAACTGTGATAACCATGGATGGGTCTCCCTCCTCCTGCACAAAGTCATTGCCAGAACCTTCCACAAATGCCCTCTTGTGGACGCCTGAACTGCGGTGTGGATTCGATCCATTGGGACCCTGAATGTCTTGGCACAATACTCCAGGTGTGTTCTCACAACTTGTAGCAGAATTGTGACAAAGACTATTTTTGGTGGACTGCCTAATTTGAAAATGATGCCTCACATTTGCTCTTGCTTCTGAAGGCTGAGGAAATTCGGCATGACCCCTGCTTCCCTCCGCCACTTTCACAGACGCACCTGTCAGGAGGTTATGGACCGCATGAAACTGCAGAGGGAGGTGAATGCTGTTCAGGCCATCACACAAACCTCTCTCCCCTCCATCTACTCTTCCCGCCACCACAGAAAAGCATTGTAAAGGACTCATCCCACCACAAACACACCCTCTGCTCATTCCTTCTGTTGAGAAGAAGATTCACAAGTATGGAATCAGACCCACAATCAAACCTCACATTCGTAAAATAGGGTTCCCCTTATTCCATTCTAATAGATCTCCTTCTTTGACCCTGTACTCTTGTGACGTGATTTATTTGCTATACTTAAGCATAGGATGATTTGCTGGATAGTGCACAAAATGAACATTATCACTGTACCTCAGAACATATGACAATAAACTTGAACTTAACTTAGTGGAGTTAAGAGCCCAAAAATGGTCACATACACTGATTTTTTAAAAAAAACCTGTTCATTTTGTGTCTCAGTTCAGGAATCCATCAAGAGGGTATTTGCGGAGGTCTCTGACAATGGCTTTCCCAGTGAAGACAGACAGCAGGGAGACCCATCGGTGGTTATCACAGTCTGATTAGTCTCCAAGCGGGTATATGGGTGTATACACACGCAATGTTGTTTGTGCTTCTTTTTCAAATGCCACACCATTAGGATTCTTCTGGTCCCATTATTAGCCTAAAGAGCTAACAGGACAACTTTCTGAGGAGCCTGTAGGAGCAGGACTGTAAACCAGCCTCACAGACTTTGAGATTGCCTGCATCCAGCCCTCAATATTAGCAGCATATTGTTAACAGAAGTGCTTCCTGCATTGGAGCTTACCTGGGAATTGCAAACATCTTCACCAATAAAAGAGTTCTGCAGCAATGAACTTGCATGGTGTGGAATTAGGAGGTGGCCATTCTGCCTATTCTCTGCTAACCCATTCAATTGGATTGTTGCTTATGCACGACAAACTTTCATTCTCCTTCCTAGGAAGTCCTGCAGGGGAGAACATTCTAGTTTTCTACTGGGAAGAAGTACTTCCTGATTTTCTTTTATCATGGTGGTGTCTCATTAAGTCTCCAGCTCAAGAAATAGTTTCTCTCTCTCTCAGTTCTATCAGATTTAAAAAAAACATTTTACCCTTGTCATTCATGTCAGCCATCGATTTCTGTAGTTAATTGGATGGAAGCTAAGTTTGTGAAAACCTTCCCCATACTTTAACTCTTTAAATCTAATAGCACTTTGCTGAACCTGCACTGTGTACTCTCTGTACTTGTACGTGTCTGACCCTGTGCCATTTGGGTTTTGACCGACCAAGCATTTTCTTCTTCTTTGTTTACCAGTGCCCAAGAGGTACATGCCAACATTACCAGAGTTCTTTCTTTAATTAAAAAAAATTTAGACATACCACGTGGGAACGGGCCCTTCCAGCCCACAAGCCCGTGTCCCCCAAATACCCCACTTAACCCTGGTACATTTTGAAGGGTGGGAAGAAACTGGAGCAACCAGAGGAAACCCATGCAGACATGGGCAGAAGGTTCAGGCAGCACCGGATTCAATGGCGCTGTAATAGAGCTGCGCTAACCGTGCCACCCTGATCACTTCTAATGAATGTCTCTCGACTTTCTGGAAATCTGAAAAATATTGAGGACACGTTGGAAATTGCCAGCAGCTCAGGCAGGATCAGTGGAAAGTTTCAAGTCAGTGACCCTTTCATCAGGGCTCTGACTTTACCTGGTTAATCTCTTCACCCTCGCTAAATCATGGAAAGCAATGGGCTGGATCATGTGAGAAAATGCCAGCCGCTTTTGTACAGAATGGGCGACACCTCGCTGCAAGCATGTGAAGGATTGGGATTTCGGTGCAGGAATATGAGAATGGAGAAACTGACTGATCATTGTTCCCAATTCCTTATGTACTTTCTGATGTTGCAATTACCCATGATTTCAAGATTCCATTATTGTTGTGTAATAGGACTTATCGTGGGGAATCTGCAGGTGGGCAGTCTTTGTCAAGTTTGAACTGGTGTGGATTGTTATAGAGCCTTTGGGTTGTGGGCTCTTTGGCCACTATGCCTATGCTCCCCATCATACTTTTCCCACTTGCCTGCATTCATTCCATACCCCTCTATTCCTTGCTTATTCAAGCGCTTCCACCACCTCCTCTGGCAGCCCATTCCAGATACTTGGTGTGAAAAATGAAACCGAGATCCATTTTAAATCTCCTCCCTGTCACCTTAAACCTATGCTTAGTTTTCAACATCCCACCTGTGGTGAAACCACTATTGTCCTTATTTGTCACATGACATGACATGACTTTTCCTGGTTGACCCTGCTCTCACTGGCCAGCTCATGACTCCTTCCCTTTCTTCCCCATAAAGGCTTTCATGCCCAGTTGGAGTCCGGGTCAGTGTAAGCGACCAACACAGGGATGCTGTCCATCTCCTCCAAATAAAAGCCTTCAGTTTCGGCCACTTTCAGTCTTTGTGTAATTGATGGTGCTTGGAAAACGGGCACTGGCTATCCACACTTTCTCTGCCTCTCTTAATTTTATATCACATCAACTCTCAGGATCCTTTGCTCCAGGGAAACAGATTTAACCAATCCGTTCTCTCCATCTCCCCCAAGCTCTTACGTCCAACCCTTTAATCTATCTGCCCCATTGACTGGAAATATTGTTAATATTTTTCAAATTCTTTCAATTATTTGTTTATTTAAATTAATTTAGGAGTTATTTTAAAGTTAGACATAAAGCATGGTGACTGGTCTTTCCAGTCCAAATTCCCCAATGAACCTACAACTCTGGTACATTTTTAAGGTGGAAGGAAACTGGAGCACTGGAAGAAACCACACAGACATGGGGAGAATGTACAAACTCCTTATGGAGCGCGCTGGATTCCAACGTGGGTCACTGGCACTGTATAATAATAGTGTTGCACTAACCAATACGTTAACCAAGCCGCGCTCACTACACTAAACCATGCTGCCCTCACTATGCAAACTGTGCCGCCCTTTTCTCTTTTTAAGAATATTTTGGTTTTAATGGTGTGCTGGATATTAAATATTTCCCCAATTGACGACCATCTTAGCCACCTGTCGAAGTCTTTTACATCTGTATGAGGTGTCACTGAGCAGGATGTTGACCTGTGATGATTATTTCTCCACTCGACACATAAATTTCTCTTAAGAAACCTCGGTGAAACCACCAGGTCTTGAAATTTATTTAAGTCCCATTATTTTCACCAATATTGGGCACAATAAGGTTCTCCCATTAACTATTTCCTGCTTCTTTCTTTCACTTGGCATCTTATCCAAATCTATGGTAGTGACTGTGGATGGGAGGTAGTTTTAATAAATCTGTCAGTACCTTTCTGTAATCTACTTTTACCTCAGAAATGGAAAAGGAAATGGTAATTACAGCAACCAATATCTTCATGCAAGTGCTTAATAACCAATTTTCAGCCAGGTAAATTGGATGCCTGTTTTTAAAATAGCTGGTGTGGAGGATGGTGCATTTAATAAGACATGACAGCTTCTTGATCAGTTGTTATCCACACTCCATCATCCCTGGGTCACACAGATTGGACAAAAAAAATTGTTGATTAGAAGTTGATCTTTGCAATGAACTATATCAGCAATTACGCATCCCTATTAAGAGATATTTGTCATTAAACCATTTCTTTTCTGGGACAGATATAAAGCAAAGCAATTAGCATTTTCATCGGTTATTCAGTGAAGTTACACAGTGACTGAGATCTGAGGTTTGTTTTTAATTAAAGTTTTCCTAAATAGCTTTGATGTGCTTTTTTTCTTTGGGATCAGCATTTTCATTAAAAACAGAACCCTTTCCATTTTCATTACTTTGATGTGTGTGTGTGTGTGTGTGTGTGTGTGTGTGTGTGTGTGTGTGTGTGTGTGTGTGTGTGTGTGTGTGTGTGTGTGTGTGTGTGTGTGTGTGTGTGTGTGGGGGGGGGGGGAGGGATGTCAAATAATCTTTCAGTCCAACAGCACAATTGTTGAGGCAATGTACAGATCTGAGATGTTTTGAGGCTCACTAGCAGCTATACCTTGTGAGGTGTCTGAGGACATTTGTTATGTCATCGCAAACTTCTACAGGTGAACCGTGGAGAGCATTCTGGCTGGTTGCATCACTGTCTGGAATGGAGGTGCCAACTCTCAGGACAAGAATAAACTCCAGAGGGTTGTTAACTTAGCCTGTGACATCACAGGCACCAGACTTCACTCCATCAAGGACATCTACATGAGGCGGTGTCTTAAAAAAACAGCCTTTATCCTCAAGGACCCCCGCCACCCAGGCCATGCCCTCTTCCCTCTGCTACCATCGGGGAAAAGATACAGGAGCCTAAAGACGAGCACTCAACGGCACAAGGGCAGCTTCTTCCCCATTGCCATCAGATTCCTGAATAATCAATGAACCAAAGACACTGCCTTTATTATTTCTTTTTATTTATTGATAATAATGTTGTAAGATGGTTATAATTTGAATGTTGGCCCTATGATGCTGGTCACCGGTCATGATAATGAATTCTTATTCTGATTCTGAGTACCACAGACCATAAATAAACAATTCTTGCCAGTACTTCAGGATAAGAATTAGTGCTGTAAACAAATTGTCTAGGTTGGTTAATTATGGGTCATGAGTGTTTTGGGTGACAAGAGCTCATAGGCTGGAATGGTGTGTTATCTTGCTCTCCTTCTAAAAATGTATTGGTTGTGGGTGGTGATGGAATTGGGGGAGAGTCTGAGTAAATTTGGAGACTGGCAGTCTGGCATCAAGGTGGGGGTGTGAAGACTGGTGGGGTGGTGGTGTTTGTGGAGGGTGGCAGGATTTTGGTAGATTAGAAGAAGATAATGAAAGCCAAACCATGTGCTTTTAGGGTGAGGAATGGGGATTTAGACAAGGTTCGTCTGCCAGTCTGTGGTGAAGTGATTGGTAGATTGGGGAGTGGTGCCAAGATAGGAGTTTTGGTGAGGGCTTGGAAGCCGGAAGGTTTGGACCAAATGTCCTTTCAGTACATGAGGAGTAAGTCACTTTACAAGTTTCGGGAACGCCCAATGACAGCTACCCACATCCCCCGTAAGTACTCTAAAAATTTTGACAGACTGTCATTCTATGCTCCTCTAATGCAAAACACATGTTGGGAATGGCAAGGTCACTAACATAAACTGTACAAAGTGAAGGGAGCAAAGTTTAGGGGAGACATCAGGGGTAAGTTTTTTACAGAGTTGTGCATGCCTGGAATGGATTGTCAGGAGTGGTGTTGGTTGTTGGAGCAATAGGGGCATTTAAGAGACTCTTAGACTGGCACATGGCTGAAAGAAAAATGGAGGGTTATGAGGTAGGGAGGGTTTATTTTTTCTGGTTGGTGTATATGGGTCTGCACTACCAAATGGGCTGAAGGGTCTGTACTGTTCTATGTTCAATAAAAGTCCAAGGATAGTCATTATCACATTTTAATCCAAGAAGAAAAACGGGACTTTCAGTTGCGTAATCTTGAATAAAAATCTCCAGACAATTAATTTTAAGGCAAGAGTTTGACTATTATTTTGACAGGTGAATAAAATTGCAATTAACTTTGACTTTGCCTGAAAAATAAATTTTCCTTCAGTGATGATCTCTCAGTGATGATCAGTTTAGACTTAAGGATGGAAAAACAATCAAAGGATCTTATGGTCAGGAGGTGACTGTTAGGCCTGGTACACCTGTTCTAACTCTCAGATAGAACCATCTAATTAATCTCTTTCTTCTCTCTTTCTCTGTAGTCCTGCACAATTTTTTTAAAATATAAAAACACTGACCCTTTGAAAATTACTGCAGTATCTTCTTCCTTTCCCGATCAGTGATTTTTCCGATTATTACAACAAAGCATATAAAAATAAATTATTTTCTGCTTTCTAATTATTTTGCCAATTATCTTAAGTACACAACCCTGGTTACCAATGCATCCAGCATATGTATCGAAGGCCAATTAATTTGGCTTCCTACCATAGCCTCAATAAACATGAAATTAAAACAGAAAATGCGAGAAGAGCTTTACAGATCAGGAAGCAAGTGTGAAAGGAAAAACAAAGTTAACGTTTCAAGTTCTCTTTCAACTTATCCTGTCTGAACCATGGTTGGCGTAGCAGTTAATGCAGCGCCTTTAGAGTGCTACTGATTGGGATCGGGGTTCGAACCCCGCGCTGTCTGTAAGGAGTTCATACGTTCTCCCCATGTCTGCGTAGATTTTCACCAGGGGCTCCTAATCCGGGGGTGTAGGTTAATTGGGTGTAAATTGGGTTTCATGGACTCATTGGGTGAAATGGCCTGTTACCCGTGCTCTATGTCTAAATTTTTTTTTAAAATTAAAATTTAATCTGGCCTTTTGTGTTTTTATTTCAGATTCCCAGTTTTTTGATTTTCAATGATTTAAATTTAAAGTTAAATTTAGACATACAGTATGGTAAGAGGCCTGTGCTCCCCAACTGCACTAATTAATCTATAATCTCTGTACATTTTTGGGGGGAGGGAGGAAACCGGAGCACCAAGAGGAAGCCAACACAGACATGGGGAGGACGTACAAACTCCTTATGGACAGCACTGGATTTGAACCCGGGTCGCTGGTGCTGTAACAGCATTGAGCTAACTGCTACACTAACTGTGACTTTCATTTTCCAATTAATGGGCCTTGCTTTATGTTGAGTGCACATGCATGAACTAGGTAGCCAATATTTTCATGGAAAGCTTTAAATTTATTAAACTTGTGCTTTTCTTTATTCCGGATAGAAGGTGCATCAATAGGTATCCTTTGCAATGAAATTACTGCAGCAAAATAAAATTAGGATGAATGGTAATGCTTGTTGGCTTAGAGAGTAGAATACCTATGGCTTACAACTGATAAGGAAGTAGTATCCCTCAGCTTACTTTCCTCACAGGGATTCTTGATAATCCTCACTCCATCTACCTTCCCTGCCCTGGATATATCATCCAATAAGATCAATATGAAAATGAGTTGTGGGCATGCAGTTCCAAACCACCTTCCATTCCGATTCTTCCACAACTCTGAAAATCTTTGGCTGAAGGGTCAATGAAATCTGGAATTTACTGTGTGTGGACTCCGTTCAGGAATGAAGCAATAAGACAAGATCTAAAGAGCAGGAAGACTGCGGACACGAACAAACCTATTGCAAATGTGCTCCTCTTATCACTTCTTCCTTTCTCTGTGAAGTGAACAAATAATTTTGGTTTTGAAGATGAGCCCTTGGTAGTTTGGGTTGTGGTTTGGTTCATTGTCAGAGCGTGGTATGAATAAAGGCCAGGATTATAAAAACACAACAAATTCAGTGGAACAGTATAATTCAGATTATGAAGGGACATAAAATTATATGAGGCTCAGATAGGGTGGAAAGCCAGAGTCTTCCCATGGCAGGGGTAACAAAAAGGCTGAAGGTGAGAGGGAAGAGGTTTATAGGTGCATTTTTCACACAAAGGGTTGTAGGTATCCAGAATGTGTTGACAGATGAGCTGAGAGAGACCGAAATCATAAAAGCCATTGAATTTTTAATTTAAATTTAGACCTACAGCAGGGTAACAGGCCCTTTTGGTCCATGTGCCCACGCTGCCCAATTGCACCCAAATGACCTCCACCCCCGGTACATTTCAAACAGTGGGAGGAAACAGGAATCCCCAGAGAAGACGGGGAGAAGGTACAAACTGCTTATAGTCAGCGTGGGATTCAAACCCTGGTCCCGATCGTTGGCGCTGCAACAGTGTTGTGCTAATTGCTATGCCAACCATGCCACCCTTGACAAGTACTTGAAAGGGGCAAGGAGGAATATGAAATTAATATGGACAAGTGGGATTGGTGCAGATTGTAATTATGTTTGGCTTTAGATACGCGGGCCAAAGAGCTTGTTATCCATGGTGTACATCTCTATGGCCGTATGCATGTAGAATGTCCTCATACAATTTCTGCTTCCTAAAAGCCTTTAAAATAAATCGTAGCCCAATTACTTTGAGAACATTAGTTACTCTCTATTAAATAGTGGGCAACATAATTTTACACAAATCCAAATCTGTTCACGCAACATGCATGGAGTTAATTTTCAACTTCCTTTATCAAATCTCGTTAAGAAAAAGGATTTGTGCCTTTTAGCTGTTCATGTAATCATCCTCAACATTCATTGGAGCGACTTCATCTCCAACATCGAAGTACTCGAGGTGGCAGAGGCCGACAGCATTGAATCCACGCTGCTGAAGATCCAACTGCGCTGGGTAGGTCACGTCTCCAGAATGGAGGACCGTCGCCTTCCCAAGATCGTGTTCTATGGCGAGCTCTCCACTGGCCACCGAGACAGAGGTGCACCAAAGAAGAGGTACAAGGACTGCCTAAAGAAAGCTCTTGGTGCCTGCCACATTGACCACCGCCAGTGGGCTGATCTTGCCTCAAACCGTGCATCTTGGCCCCTCACAGTTCGGCGGGCAGCAACCTCCTTTGAAGAAGACCGCAGAGCCCACCTCACTGATAAAAGACAAAGGAGGAAAAACCCAACACCCAACCCCGACCCACCAATTTTCCCTTGCAAACGCTGCAACCGTGTCTGCCTGTCCCCCATCGGACTTGTCAGCCACAAACGAGCCTGCAGCTGACGTGGACATTACCCCTCCATAAATCTTCGTCCGCGAAGCCAAGCCAAAGAGAAGAAAGAATCTTCAGTTTGCATTTGTGATGCTATTTTTGATAACAGACCTTTGCTGTCAAATTATTTAAATAAAATGCCCTTTAAAACATAGGGTGGGCACAGTTAGCACAGCCACACTGTTACAGCGTCAGCGACCCTGGTTCAAATCTAGCACTCCCTGTAAGGAGTTTGTACGTTCTCCCTACGATCTGTGTGGGTTACCTCCGGGTGCTCCAGTTTTCTCCCACCCTTCAAAAATATATGGGGTTTGTTGGTGTTGGTTTGTGGAAAGGTAGAGCCTTTTACTGTGCTGCATTGGAAAATGTATAATAATTTATTTATAATTACATTGTAGAATAAAACAAAATAAATAATATGTTCAATGAATATACAATTTCATATTCAAAAATTGCCTTGCCTTCACCTTAAGGCAGATGGATGAACAGAAGGTCATGTCATCATGTCAGTCGTACAGTTAACACAGCACAAGAGCAGAACCATCAACTTTCCTTTTCTTTCCTGGCTATTGTACCTATCTACGCCAGGGCTACTGGTGACTGCGGTCAAGGGACTTGCATCAGGCTCTGGACTGCCTGAGACTGGGTTTGAGACTGGAGGAAGGGGTACCAGGTATCGGAACTGAGATGTGAGAGGACACTGAGGGACTTCCTGATCGTGTCCGAGGTTCAGATCTGGAGCTCGGGCTGCTGATGGTTTGGACTGAAGTCTGCGCGGCTGCAGAGGCTGCAGGAGCCCCGGAGGCAAATGCATGGACACTCAGTGTCTCTGAAGGGACATTCTTTTGCTTCTCTTTCTCTGACTGTAAGGGGCGCCGGGCAATTTCTGCTGATGGCAAATCTTTGTCTTCCTTATGGAAATTTTGCGTACTATTACATTTTCTGTTTTATTACATGACAATAAAGTAATCTTGAATCTGGACCTACTTACCCACATTTAGTCTGTATCTTATTAAGAGAAAGGTTTTAAGAACAAATCATGCCTTTTGTTCAGACTTTGCTAAATGGAAAAATTTATATTATTTGAAGGAAAACTTGTAGAGCAAGAGGCAGCCAATATATAAACAATGACCTTTTTTTGTTAGTCATGTAACAGACACTTACATTGTTACAAGGCCAGCATTTATTGCCCTTTACTATTTTCCCTGGACAAGGCGATGATAATACATGATTCTGAACCACTGCAGTCCTTAGTGAAGGAGTCCCCATGATGGTGTTTGGACAGATGTTGTAGAACGTGGACATAGCAATGAGGAAGAAAGTGCAAAGTGTTCCAAAGGATGGTGCGTGATTTGGAAGAACAACTTATAAGCCGAGGTTGGTTTTCATGAAATAATATACCCAGAAGTAAAGATTGCAGATTTGGAAGGTTCTATCAAAGAAGCTTTGGATGAATTTCCAGTGTGTTTTTGGATGATAAATAGCTGCATGCCAAGCTATGTTCTTGTAGCAGAACAACTGATGGACTGAAACCTACAACAATATCTAAATAGCAATGGAGCATTGAGAGAGTTAAATCATAAGGGCGGCAGTGACTTGAGGAGAGGTCCTATTGCTATGTCCATATAGGGCAATGCAAGTTGTAAACTGGATACTCATCCATAGGACTTTGGGTAAATTCAAAGTACCAGTCCGCTTGCCAATTATTGCACATCTCCTAGTTGCTGGCTTGAGAAAAATTCTGGCTCAGGAACAGCTGGCAGAGTTGGAGCAGGAGATGAAGGGAATATAACGAGGGAGAAATAGCATGACAAATGAAAATAAATGGCAAAGGACTTTCATTGAAGTACTGTAACTAAACTGAGGTTTTAATGAGGAATGAGGTATTGAAATAATAATGCAGCTACCTTGCCAATAATAACATTGCACGTCAGGATTGTAAAGATTTAACAACGTTCAGTGGAATAGTTTAATATTCAGAATAAACAATTGCATCTGGCTTCAGTACGAGCACAACTGGCTGATAAAATTTTTATCATTGCACAATCCCAAACTGCAGGGCTCTTTCACATTGTTAAATACAGCCCATGGACAAAAGTTAAAAAAAAAAAGAGCACTCACTAACCCCCCCAAAAAAAGGCCTTGGACCTTTGTGTCTGTGCTGAACCATTATTCTGCCTAGTCTCGCTGACCTGCACCCAGTCCATAGCCCTCCATCCCCTTCCTATCCATGTACCTGACCAAATGTTTCTTAATTGTTAAAATTGAGCTTGCATTGATCTCTTCAGCTAGCAGCTCGTTCCACAGTCCCATCACTCTCTGTGAAGAAGTCCCCCCCCTAAAGTTTTCCCCTTTCACCCTTAACACATGTCCTCTGGTTTGTATGTCACCTACCCTCAGTGGAAAAAGCCCACCTACATTTACTCTGTCTATGACCCTCATAATTTTAAATACCTCTATCAAATCTCCCCTCATTCTTCTACACTCTAGGGAATAAAGTCCTAATGTAGCGGTACGCTTGAGGGGAGTGGGTACAACCAGCTCCTGTCTTGTGACAGCTAGACACAACAGCCTCCTATCTACTAGCCACTAGCCACAAAAGCCACGAGCCATATTGACTCAACAGCACCCGTAGGTCTACTGAGAAGCCCTGGTCAACTCAACGTAACCACGTCATGAGGTCCGAGAGTTTGAGAGAGGAAATCATGATCTTTCAATGGTCTGAGAGTGAAAGGGTGGTGTTGGAGGATTAGAGAAGAACAAATGTTCCTTCCTTGTTTTAATATAATTTTCAATGAGCTAACAGACAGAAACTAATATTATTAACATTGTTGATGTGGTTTGCATGTACTTCCAGAAGGCTTTGTAAAACCTGCCATATAACAGGTTTACCAGTAAAGACACATGGCACAAATATTACAGGACAATAAGATGTATCGGATCTGACAAAATGGATAAAAATAGAAACTCTCACCAGGTCAGGCAGTTTTGAGGAGAGAGTTAACGTTTCAGATCTTGCCTAAGTGTCCTTTGCTTGACATTTTAAGTGTCACTCAACCTGCTATCTGTCCTGCAGAAACATTTTATATTTTTATTTCAGACTTCCAGGATCTGCAGTTTTATGATTGGGATGAAAGTGATACAGATACAAAACTGGCTGAGTAACAGACTACATTGGGTGGTGGTGAATGTTGGTCTCGGCACTGGAGATGAATTATTGCATTTCCAAGGATTGATTTTAGGCCTTTTTTAAATTTTATTGGTAACCTGCACTTAGATCATTAGCCACTATTTCTTAAATTTGTGGATTGTACAAAATTTGGAAATACTGAGAATTATAAAGAGGATTGTAATAGATTGTAGTTAAAGTAGAAACCTGGTGGTAACGTGTGCAGAAGTGTGGGATAGATGAAGTTGAATGTGTGGAAATGTGAGGAGATGCTTTTTAGTGAGAAGAATGGTAAAAAATGAAGGATATAATTCTAAATGGGTGCAGGGGCAGTAACCTGGTGGTAAGTGTGCAAAAATCTTTGAAGAAGGCAGGGCAAATTGATAGGATTGTAAAGAAAGCTTTTGGCATCTTAGCCTTTATAAAACAATGTATTGGCTTGGCTTCGCGGACGAAGATTTATGGAGGGGGTAAAAAGTCCACGTCAGCTGCAGGCTCGTTTGTGGCTGACAAGTCCGATGCGGGACAGGCAGACACGATTGCAGCGTTTGCAAGGGAAAATTGGTTGGTTGGGGTTGGGTGTTGGGTTTTTCCTCCTTTGCCTTTTGTCAGTGAGGTGGGCACTGCGGTCTTCTTCAAAGGAGGTTGCTGCCCGCCAAACTGTGAGGCGACAAGATGCACGGTTTGAGGCATTATCAGCCCACTGGCGGTGGTCAATGTGGCAGGCACCAAGAGATTTCTTTAGGCAGTCCTTGTACCTTTTCTTTGGTGCACCTCTGTCACGGTGGCCAGTGGAGAGCTCGCCATATAACACGATCTTGGGAAGGCGATGGTCCTCCATTCTGGAGACGTGACCCACCCAGCGCAGCTGGATCTTCAGCAGCGTGGACTCGATGCTGTCGACCTCTGCCATCTCGAGTACTTCGACGTTAGGGATGAAAGCGCTCCAATGGATGTTGAGGATGGAGCGGAGACAACGCTGGTGGAAACGTTCTAGGAGCCGTAGGTGGTGCCGGTAGAGGACCCATGATTCGGAGCCGAACAGGAGTGTGGGTATGACAACGGCTCTGTATACGCTTATCTTTGTGAGGTTTTTCAGTTGGTTGTTTTTCCAGACTCTTTTGTGTAGTCTTCCAAAGGCGCTATTTGCCTTGGCGAGTCTGTTGTCTATCTCATTGTCGATCCTTGCATCTGATAAAAGGTACAAGGACTGCCTAAAGAAATCTCTTGGTGCCTGCCACATTGACCACCGCCAGTGGGCTGATATCGCCTCAAACCGTGCATCTTGGCGCCTCACAGTTTGGCGGGCAGCAACCTCCTTTGAAGAAGACCGCAGAGCCTACCTCACTGACAAAAGGCAAAGGAGGAAAAACCCAACACCCAACCCCAACCAACCAATTTTCCCCTGCAACCGCTGCAATCGTGTCTGCCTGTCCCGCATCGGACTTGTCAGCCACAAACGAGCCTGCAGCTGACGTGGACTTTTTACCCCCTCCATAAATCTTCGTCCGCGAAGCCAAGCCAAAGAAAGAAGAGTATAGAAGTTGGAATGTGATGTTGAAGTTATTCAAGTTATTAGTGAGACCACTCTTAGAATATTGTGTGTAGTTCTGGTTGCCCAGCAGCAGGAAGGATATCAATAAGATTGAAAGAGTGCAGAGAAGATTTACTAAGTTGGTGCCAGGTCTTCAGGAGTTATTGGGAAAGATTAAACAGGTTAGGACTATACTCCTTGGAACAAAGAAGAATGAGGAGAGACTTGATAGAGGGGTATAGACACAGTAGCTATGAGTAGAATGTTTCCACTTAGATTGGGGGAGATAAATTCAAGAAGTCATAGACTTAGGCTGAAAGGGGAGAGATATAAGGGGAACATTAAGGGAAAGTTTTTCACTCAGAGAGAAGTAGGAGTGTGGAATGAGCTGCCATCTGATGTAGTGAATGAAGATTCAATCTTGAATTTTAAAAATAAATTGGATAAATACATGGATTGGGTTATGGAAGAGCAGGTCAGTGGGACTATCTAGTTTTATTGGTCAGCACAGACCAGAAGGGTCGAATGGCCTGTTTTTCTATTCTGTAACATTCTATGGTTCACAGTTCTGGCCTCTATCAATAGAGGCATGGGGAATAAAAGCAAAAAAATAATGCTGAATCTTTACCAGCCCTGGTCTAGACTCAATTGGAAAATGTGTTCAATTCTATTGTTAATGTATAGGGAGGTTGTGAAGGTATTTAAGAGTGTCTAGTAAATATTTAAAATAATGGTTCCTGGAATGATACCATTGCAAGGGTAGATTAGAGAAGTGGGATCTTTTTCCTTGCAGAAGTGAAGGCTAATGGAAGACTTTACAAGGGCACATAAACTATGACAGGAGGTAGAGGGTTCCCTTAGGCAGAGAGGATTTAAAAAAAATTTCTACTTACAGCTCGGAACCAGACCCTTCTGGCCCATGAGCCCATGCCGCCCAAATATCCCAATTAACCTACAACTCCGGTATGTCTTGAAGGGTGGGAGGAAACAGGAACACCCAGAGGAAACCCACGCAGTCACGGGGAGAAGGTAGAAACTCCTTACAGACAGCGCAGGATTTGAACCTGGGTTGCTGGTGTTACAACAGCATTGTGCTAACCACTGCAGCACAGGAGTAGATGTTAAGGACAAGATGTCACGCATATGTAAAATAATGCACTGCCTGTAGATGTGATGATGTTCCCTTGTGGCCATAAAGAAGGAATAATAAAGAATTTTGAAGATTACAAAGAAATGGGATGGATGAGTTATTCTAGTAGAGAACCAGTGCATATTGATGGAGTGAATGGGCTGTGTTGTAACTATTCCATGATTCAATCGTGCCAGTGTTAAACACTGACAACAAAAAACAGTGTCTTCACCCACGAATCAGCTTTTATAAAACGACATGCCTGCGCTCCAAACACCTGAGTTACACCTTAACCTAAATGCTGTGTACAAGGGCACAAGTGCACACAATACATTGATGAGTTGGTCCACCATCTTTCTCAGAAGAATCTGGAGACATAGCGCAGGGAGATAAAAGGACAATAAGATTGATGTATTCTCTCACTCATTCCATCCGCCCAACATAGGATCCCAGAATCCTAAGGTAGAACTACAGCATTTCCTTTGCCAATCCAGAGCCAAACACGGCCATTGCAGCTCATTGCTGCTCCCCATCCAAGTGTAAACATGTGGACCAGTGCGCATCACCATAATTTTCTCAGCCTGATCCATTTCCTGCCCACCATACCCTCCCAGCATCAGCGAGATCTCAGATTTGGCTAATTTTCTTGCCCATCGAGTCAATAAGGTGCCATGGATATGTTCTCAGTTCCCTAATGCTATCAGTCTCAGTTTGATGGGCTGAACAGTCATTTTCTTTCTGTGGCCGTCTAGCAGACTTGTCAGTTCAGCTGCACTCCACTACTTGATTGCGATCATTCAATGATTCCCTGTTTTTTATTTGTTTTTTTTAAAATTTAGAGATACAACACGGTATCAGAGCCCATACTGCCCCAAAACACCAATTAACCTACGAACCCTGTAAGTTTTTTGAGGGTGGGAGGAACCCAACACTGATGCTGACCTTAAATTAAACTCAGCAAACTGTGCCCAAGTTAATAGTTCACTCATGGAACATTATAAAATACCAGTCTGTATCGGTATCTGATGCTCTAAATTCACGCTGCTCTGTTTAAAGTTCTTAGAATTCAAAATGTAAATCAATGCTTTCTGTTGATGTCTCAGGGACCTAGCTAGACTGAAGTTTTATGTATTTTAAAGCTAGAAGGAATAAATTTTATTTAGATAACAACAGAATTGACAGCTGCAGGTATAGATGACTTACACAGGCTGGTAAGTACATTACATAATACGTGAACTACAGCAAACAAATGTTTCAGAAATCTACAGTAAAGCTTTTAAATGGGAGGCCACACATTCACAGAGCGAGAGAAATGTCTGCTTTATCAAGTCCATTCTACTGAGAAAACACTGGGATGAAATCAATGCCTGGGCAAATATCTATTCTAATTATACTCCGATGCATTTTGAGTGCCTATAACAGTCCCTGTAAAGTGCCTTAAAATGTTTGCTTCAAAGCTTTAATTTATGTGACTTGCTGAGATTGAAGAAAGCTGTATTATCCCAACGATGTATCAGGCACCGACCATTTCTGCCACCTACTACAAGATCCCACCACTAGACACATCTTCCCATTGCCTCCCCCTTCACTTTCCACAGGGACTACTCCCTCTGTAAGCCCCTTGTCCATTCCTCACTCCCCACCAAGTGTCCCCTCGGCATCTATCTCGGTGACAGCAGATGTTCCACTTGCGCCCACACCTCCTCCCTCACCACTGTTTGGGGCCCCAAGCTGTCCTTTCAAGTGAAGCAACATTTCACTTGTGAATTTGTGGGGTCATCTACTGCATCCAGTGCTCCCTTTGTGGTCTCCTCTACATCAGAGAACCTGGGCACAGAATGGGAGATCACTTCATTGAGCACCTCAGCTCTTTCTTCCGCAATAGTATAGATCTCCCAGAGGCCACTCATTTTAATTCCCCATCTCATTACCATGTTGGCCTGTCTGTCCATGGTGGCATGCACTTGTCAGACTGAGACTAACGGCAAATTGGAGGATCAGGACCTCAACTTCCTTCTAGGCACCCTCCAGCTGGGTGGCATTAGCATCAAGTTCTCTGGTTTCCATTAACTCCCCCCCCCCATCTTCCCCATCTCCTTTCTAATAGTTCACTCTCTCTCTTTCTCTCTCTTCCCTTTGTCTCCTTTCACAGAGCCAAAATTAATTCTCACCTTTCCTCCTCTCACATCCATTTAACACTTCACCCACTCCTGAACTTCCCCCTTTCTCTCCCCTGGTGTAATCCATACACCTGCCTGATTTTTGCTTGTACCCTGAAGAAGGGCTCAGGCCTGATATATCGGCAATATATCTTTAACTCCTCGGCAATATATCTTTAACTCCTATGGACGCTGCAAGACTGGCTGAGTTCCTCCAGCATTCATGTGTTTTTACGACCATCTACTCAATGGTCATGCTCCATGTGAGGCTTGTATTGACCAAGACTGGCAGCTACATGGCCATCCCCCTGTGGGGCTCACTCCAGTCCTGCCTGGTATGGGATATTGCTGAAAGCCCTCGGTTACCCTTTGCTATTATTTGTAGCAGAATTAAATTTGTCTCTGGAAGTACTATTAAATGGTTAAATATAAGAAAGAGAAGCAGAAGCCTGTTATTTAAAAAATTCATAGTTGATCTGAAGTTGGTTTTAATTAAAAGGACTTAGGGAATACAAGAAGGAGTAGGCCATCCTGCCTTCCAAGTCTGCTCTCTTATTCATGAAGATCCTGGTTGATCTTTACGTACAGCACTCTCTCCATTTTGCTTGATCCCCTCAATGCCCACAAATCTATCAATCTTTGCTTTGAGTGAATATAACAACTCTGTGGCTATTGGGGAAGAGAATTCTAAAGATTCCCCACCCTCTGAATGAAGATTGTTCTCTTCATCTCAGTCCAAAACAGCATCTGCCTTATTCTGAAACTGTGCCTTTTAATCCCAAATTGCTCAGTCAGGGAAAATAAGATCCTTGCATTTAGCCTGAAGATCTTTCAGAATTTTCTAATGAGCTCTTCTGCCATTTTTCTGAACTACAGAGGATGCAGTCGCAGTCTCCCCAATTTTGCCTTGGATACCAAAGCAGCCTTCTCTGGAAGTAATACAAAAAGCAAAGCATGGAGGAACTCAACGGGTCGAGTAGCACTGGTGGGAGATAATGAATTGCCATTGTTTCTGGTCAGAACCCTTCTTCGAGACTGAGAGTGAAGAGAAGAGATAGTTGTTATAATGAGGACAGGGTGGGAGGAGTTGAACAGGGTCCAGTAAGAGATTGGTGAAGGATGATGGAATGAAAAGCAGACAGGAGGGAGATAGATTGGCTAGTTGAGTGTTAACACCAACAACCTTGCACTCAATGTTAGCAAAACCAAGGAGATGATCGTGGACTTCGGGAGGAAATCAGGAGAACACGAACCAGCCCTCATCGAGGGATCAGCCATGGAGAGGGTCAAGAACTTCAAATTCCTGGGTGTTAACATCTCTGAAAATCTGTCCTGGAGTCTCCATCATGGAAAATGCTTACCAGCAGCTATACCTTTTGAGGAGATTCGATATATCTCCAAAGACTTGTGAAAACTTCTACCGGTGTGCCGCGATTGCATCTCTGTCTGGTGTGGAGGCACCAGCGCTCAGGACAAGAAAAAGCTCCAGAAGTTTAGTAACACAGGCACCAGTTTTAACTCCATCAAGGATACCTACAAGAGCCGGTTTCTGAAGAAAACAGCCTCTATCCTCAAGGACCCCCACCACCTCTGCTTTCATCGGGGAAAAGGTACAGGAGCCTGAGGATGAGCACTCAGGGGCACAAGGACAGTTTCTTCCCCACTGTCATCAGATTCCTAAATGGACAATGAATCATAGACACCATCTCACTTTGTCTTTTTCTTTCTTTTTACACTATTTATTTTGTAATGGGGTTATATAAATGTTTGCAAAACCACAGATTTCATGACACATTCATGGCAATAAATTCTGATTCTGGACAGATGGGCAGGTGGAGGCAGTAGATTGGCAGTAGATTGGTTCAAGGAGAAAGAGACGCAAGAGAAAAAAGAGGGTCCAGGTGAAGGAAGATAAATCATACAGTTTGGGGTTGAAAGGAGTTGGGGGGAGGCAGATGAAAATTTGAGACGACTACCAATGCTGGAATTTAATAGGTAGAGGAGGTGATACAATCACAAAATATATAGGCACAGAAGTAGACCATCGAGTCTGCTACATCATAAATGGAAGCTATTAGCAATGAGGTAAGGGATGGGACCTGATAGAGCTGGGGGCAGGAGTGGGAGTGTGGTGGAGGAGGGGAATACATATATGTGGATGGAACCAGAAGAGGGGGGGGGGAATGAGAATATAAATATATCTCTACTTGAGAAGAGACAAAAACTGTATTAAGGGCTTCATTGCGCTCTTACGTCATATTACGCCTTACGCCTGCATATTACATTCTTACGCCTGCACGTCATATTCCATTCGCTTTGTAATAACTGTCAATATTCAACTTGTCTTCCTGATCACAAGAAACATGTTACTGTCAGCAGTCAGGCAACATCTCTGAAGTCAAAGACATGGTTGACGTTTCAGGTCATCACCCTGCATCAGGATGATGGCGCGGAGATAGTGTTTGGGAGGGGTGCCAGAGTAGGTTTGGAACAGCGTCTTGCCCACATAGCAACAAATTTGTCATCCTGATTACTTGATCTACTGACTTCAAGTACAGGAATACCCACACTCTTGTATCACAGCTCTCAGCAATATCTGAAGCAAAACACCAAATTCGGAAGACAACTTGATTAAATTAAAAACATTGCTGGAGAAACCCAGCAGGTCGTACAGTGTACTTTAAATAACAAAGATAAAGATGTATAACCAGCATTTCGGGCTTGAGCCCTTCATCAAGGTATGAGCAAAATATAGGCGGGTGCCCAAATAAAATGGAGAATTTTGTTTGTCCATTTTGTTCAGGCATCTGCCTACATTTTGCTCATACCTTGATGAAGGGCTCAAGCTCAAAATGTTGGTTATACATCTTTATCTTTGTTATTTAAAGTACACTGTACGACCTGCTGAGTTTCTCCAGCAATGTGGCTTATACATTAATGCCTAAAGAACTACTCTGGAACACTGATGAAGGAAGAAAACTAAATGAGACTTTACAATCTAACTTCATTGAACTCACTGGAAAAAAATCCTGTCCAATTTCTGCAGTTATTTTTTTTATTGGTACCAATTCTGTTCTTTTACTTTATTGAGAGATTTACAGAGGGCAATTTACTTCAGTTTACTGTGAGGCAATATTACTACAAAGACAACGTGATAGAATGCTGCTTTATAAAAGGCTACGAAACAGACCTTGAGAATGAACAAAATTCACATTGTTTCGAAGTTAGCAGACTTAACAGTGTTTACAAAAATGTTGGAAGACTTGCATAATAGAATTTAGGTCGAATTCTCCAAAGTGTTTTGAAGTGACTGGATAGAACACTACGTAAAATCATTTTTTTACCAAACCACCTCTTGACTAACAGGCTATTTTGGCAAACAGAAAAAGGATACTCCCCCTTTGACCTCGTCCTCCGCAGCACAAAAGCACCTCTCATGGAGTGAAGAATGCCCAAAAATAGTTTTAACGACTTCTGACTGTGGCAGCTGAGACATTCCTTTAAGCAAGGGTCAAAAAGGCTACAGACATCACAGTGCAATTAGTGATGTCTGGCTGGGAAGCAGGCAGAATCTTCTTGAGGATTCTGAATGTGATGGGGAAAGTGATGGCCAGAGGCTCGCAACCACCGGACTGTGGAGCATTTGGTAAACGTGACTGTTTTAGATTAGTATGGATTCAAAGAAAAATGAACAGCAATGAATTTTGAATTTTAATCTGCTTTATTAGTTCCACCAGATACTTCTGTACTTTCCAACTGTTCTAGCCGGCTATTCATATAATTGCTTTGCTGTTTTTTCAACGGACTGTCATAGTGAAGAATACTACTTACATCTTTTTATCAACACAAAAGGGAATAGATCTTTGCCAAGCAATTGGATTACATGCTACCACATCTTCCTGTACTACATGTCCCATTTTCTCTGAAAACGTACATGCCAGTGTCGTCGTAGAAACCACATTTTGGATGGGTAAAGTGCAGAAGTCCCCCACTTAAGCACAGTGACATCAATTACCAGGGTATCTATTCAAGTAGGAGGAGGTGATATGGTCTGCAGGCCATTCATATAGAAGTAAGCTTCCAACACAACTGTCTGCCTCTCTTCACCTTAAATGAGATATCTGATAACTTGTCAAGGGTTGACAGTGGGAACCTGCCTCAGATAGATTCTCTTTAAGCAATTTATATAGGCAGTTTCAGCACTGGGTCTACTCCCCTCCCCCCATTCTGGTCCTCTATTCACCCCTCTCCCTCTGCTGATGGAAATTCCCCCTCCTTCGATTGTTGGAATCTTTGTAAGCTATTGAAATGGCTTTGTTGAGAGCATGAATCAAACCATTTTGGATTACCATGCATAACCTGTGATATAAAATGTAGAATACACAATTAATAAGTTTGTTGATGATATGAAATTTGGTGTTGTAGATAGTGAGGAACATTGTTTGAGGCAACAGCAGGAATAGATCAGATAGAAAAATGTTGCAGAATAATGTCAAACAAAACTTGATGCTGATAGGTATGTATTTTGGGAAGTTGAATAGGGGTAGAATATATACAGAAAATGGTGGGGCTCCAAATGATATTAATGGCCAGATGGACCTAGAATTTCAGTGTCCTGGCCGGTGGCATCACAGCGTGGTACGGTTGTTGTAGAGCATTGGATCGTAGGACAATCCACAGGACCATAAGAGCTGCAGAAAGGATCACTGGGATCCCCTTCCTCTCATCAACATGATCTACCGGGATCGTTGTTTGAAGAGGGTTCGCAAAATCGTTGAGGGCTCTAATACCCCACATGTAGCATCTTCCAGCTACTTCCATCGGGAAAGAGATACAGGAATATCAGTGCCAGAACCACCAGGCTGAGAAACAGATTCTTCCCACGGGCAGTGAGACTATCGAACAATTGCGGAACTGCTCACACAAACCCTCCAAGACAATAATTTATTTAACAAAATATTTATTTATTTGTATCTACATACTGAATATGTATGGTTTGTCTGCATGTTTTTGCACCGAGGACAGGAGAACGCTGTTTTGTTGGTTTGAACTTGTACAATCTGATGATAACAAACTTAACTTTTGACCATAAGAGTGACTGAGAGGATCGCTGGAGTCTCCCTCCCCACATCGATGTGATCTACTGGGATCATTGTCTGAAGAGGGCGTGCAAAATTATTGCGGACCTTTTCCACCCTGCACACAGCATCTTTCAGCTGCTCCCGTCGGGAACGAGATACAAGAGTATCAGTGCCAGGCTGAGGAACACGATCTTTCCATGGGCACCAAGAATGCTGATGAACTGCTCATACAAACCCTCTGAGACTCTACTATTTATTTAACTATTTATTTATATTTGTATAGGTATATACATAATTTATATGTACTGTATTGTTTTCCTGCATGTGTGTTCTGTCTGCTTGTGTGTCCGCACGTTTTGCACCAAAGTCTGGAGAACGCTGTTGTATCAGGTTGCACTTGTGCAATCAGATGGTAATGAACTTGAACTTGATTTCCAGTCCAATATTCTCTGAAATGACAACACAGCTTGAGTAGTATGGGCGAAGAACACCGATGGTACTGTATGTTTGGCTTCGGAGAACGGAGCAGAGAATTTAACAATTTGAATGTTATATTGCTGCTTCAGGATACACTATTTCAGACTGCACTGGATTGTGGGGTGTAGCTTGGTCACACACACGACATGAAGGATGTGGCTGAGCCAGTGAGAGTGAAAGGAGATTCACCAGGATGTTATCTGGATTGGAGGGCGTTAGTTATGAGGAGTGATTGAATAAGATGGATTTACCCTACAGAGGAATAGTCAGTATCGTTCTTCTCTGGTGGTGGTATCAAAAACAAAAGGGCATGGTTTGAAGATGGTTAAAGGGGTTCTAAGGGATAAATATTTTGCACAGCGTGCTTGATATTGCCACAAAAGGCTATGGAATTAGATGCAATCACAATGTCTATGAGACATTCAGATGGGCGTAGAACATAGCACGGGAGCTCTTGCAGGCTGATAGGATTGCTGTCGATGGGCAAAAGGGTCATCATGAATGTGGTGGGGCAAGTGTCCCGTTCTGTGCTGTATGACTTTATTGCTACTATTGGTTAGTGCATCTTTGCAGGTGCTAGCTTAATTCTGTGCCATTGACATTACGGAAAGGTCTAAAATGGGAGAAAATTTATCAACATT
Organism: Narcine bancroftii; assembly: GCF_036971445.1. Taxonomy (NCBI): domain Eukaryota; kingdom Metazoa; phylum Chordata; class Chondrichthyes; order Torpediniformes; family Narcinidae; genus Narcine; species Narcine bancroftii. The sequence continues at coordinate 93,883,318 of NC_091480.1, read as the reverse complement.
GAAAATTAATCTGCTTCATATTTCTCCCTGTTTTTATTTCCATTCAATGGTAACAAGGTGGGAAAGAAAGGGTGCTGCCTACCCACTGGTGCTGGTTATAAAGTGAAAATCTACCTCCTGTGTGTGTTGCTACTAATACAACAATATTGTGATCTCACCCCTTGCACAACTTGAAATGTAAAATAAACCAGTTGCTTTTTCTTCCGCAAATTTACAGTCAGTGAAATGAGTTATAATCTTTGCCTGAACAACATCCAAGCAGTAGCACAAAGACCTACAAAAACAAGAATGGGTTGATTGGTCCTTTTGTAAGCCCTATACCAATCCATTAGCTTTATCAAACCATTTATTCTCTTGAGAACAGGATTTTAAACAGCCTGTCAAAGCAAATCCTGGAAAACTCTGCAATATTTATGTGGCCTTACATCACACATCATCCATCCTTGAACAAATATCTGCCTCAACATTAGCGTTTCCATTCTCTAGCAACTCAGACCCATCTCCGTTGCACAGTTTTCGATTATTTTGATCTGTGTTTAAATGGATATACACTCTGTATGGGACCATGTGACACGCAGTAGGAAACTGACAGTGATCTTGATCAATACTGGTGGTATTAAAGGTTGGCCCATTATCCGTGTACTCTCTGTTTAAATATGAACAACTGGTGTAAATATTTTCTTTCGGAGACCTGAAAGTATTTTAAAATGAAGTCTAAGCAAAGCAGAGACATGTTTGATTCCTGATCTTTAATTTTTAAAAAATAAATGTAGACGTTCAGCACGGTAACAGGTCATTACGGCCCACAGTTTACATCCTATTATCCTACACCCCTGGCATATTTTGAATGGTGGGAGGAAAGCCCCCAGAGAAAACCCACAGAGAAATGGGGAGAACATATAAACTCCTTACAAACAGCACATGATTCGAATCCTGGTCTGTAAAGGCATTGCCAACCATACCACGCTCTTTGGTTGTTCAATGTGAGTGGGGACAAGTATAAAAATTGCAGGAAAATCAATTCCCAAGGTTTGTCCAGAATCTTTACTCAGCCCCTTCATCTTAAAATATATTCATCTACATCTGCAGTGTAAATCCCCAAGGCCCACAAAAGCCCTAATTAGGTTCATCATTAACACTGATTCTGTTTTTGTTGAGAACCATTTCCAATCTCTGTCATTGCTAGATCGGTCTTACTGCTTAAATCCTTTATTGGGTCATTACACTGGGCAACAAAATTTTTCAAAAGGTTTGCTTACTGAAAAAAAGAGGGGAATTACGATAGACAACTTTAAGATGAACACAAAGGTATTTTCAGATTTGCTGTCTCCCAAAGTTGGAGAAACATTAAATTTCCTTTCGTTTAATTTAGCATGTTTAATCGCATAATGATCCTGACATGTTCCGTTAAATTCAAATGACCTTAAAATGTTTTACCATTGATTTTCCTTTGTACTCAGCATCGAATGCCTCTTGCATTAGTGTTCAACAATAGTTGGCCAGCATTGATGGATTCCAGTTGCCCTGATACTTCTTTTCCATGGTGTTCAGGAAGAAAAACCTTCGTTATCCAGTGTTATTGTCTCTGCTTTCAGCTTTGCAAACTGCCTCATAGATGGCTTCCAGATATTCTTTGCCGATACACTTAGTCTACTCGGAATGGCATCGCTGTCCCAATTTTCTTCCGTACTTGCCCTGGCCAGCTGACGCTGGTCCTGGGCTGCCAGATAATAGAGGATTGATGCTGAGGTAGATATTTGATAATGGGTGGATGATATGTGATGCAAAGCTGCATGAAATCTGAAATAAAAACAGGAAAACTCCCTGGTCTCCTGAATATATCCAGCTTTTTTTTTACATTAAACATACTGGTATTTTCCTGGATTGGCTTTGAGAGGCTGTGTAAAATCATTTTTCTCTGAAGAGTAATTAAGTTTTACAAAGCCAGGGGATTGTGTGGGGCTTGTGCTAAGACAAACAGACCAGTCTTATTTGAAAAGTTCTTTATACCCTTGTTGGATTGAGTTCAGGCCCAGATTCTAATCGATTTTCTATTATGTCAATTTACAGCAGAAAATATTGATATATTTTACTTTTGTTTAAATTGTGTGTGTGGAATTACAATATTGACACACAAGGGTTGACATCTCTGCATGTAGTGAGAATATTATACATATATATATATATATATATATATATATATATATCAGATTCTGATGACTGGGCATCACTCTGTCAACCCAACTCAGCCTACACTTGCTTCTATCCCAATGCATCAGAAAGAATTAAATCAGTGGTTTTCAAACTGCCCCCCTAAACTCACATTCCACTCTTTGTCATGGGTGCTCTGCGATTAGAAAGGGATTGCTTAAGGTGGTATGTGGGTGGAAAAAAAAGTTTGAAAGTCACTGTTTTATTCATACCTCATTGACTCGTTATGTGCACGGTTTCATAACTCCAAAGGAAACGGGCCAATGACAATTTTTCTCAAGCAAAATATTTCACCAACAATTGGGTCTCGAGCAGTGGTTCTCAACTTTCCCTTCCCACTCACATCCCACCTTAAGTAGACCCTTGCTAATCACAGAGCACTTATGTTATAGGGATTACTTAAGGTGGAATGTGAGTTGAAGGGGGAAGTTTGAAAGCCACTGAATTAAATTATTGACCCATTCTGTAAGTCCCTTCACGAATAAGCAAACCCAACACCATCATTCGGTCTAAAACCTTCTTAGCCCTCTTATCTTCCAACTCAAGCCTCTCGTGCATTTTTCCTCCCTATTTGTCCTCATCCTGATGTCTCAGTGGGGAGCAACCTTACTACGTTCTGAAGCAACCATTGCTGAGAAAAGCTCATTATTTTGAAGCAGTAGAAAATAATCAATAGTATCTCACTGAATCGTGCAATGTTTGTATGCAAGATTTATCAAAGGCACTCTTCATTTTATCCTAAACACAATCCGAAAGTGGAGAAATATTTAGCACCTTAACGACCATCTGTGGAAAGAGAAATGGAGACAACATTTTGTGTCAATGTCATTTCAGCAGAAATGGAATACAAGCCAGTTTTATGTTGCAGAGAATGGTGGATGGGGGGGGCGGGGGGGGAATGATGGGAGAATATAGAATAACTGTGATAGCATGGAGACTAAGGTTGTTCAGATTACAGTTCCTGTTTGTGCCAGCATTTAAAGAGAGGAAAGGAAAAGAAGAACGTACTGGAACTATTAGATTCAGAACACAGCAGTTAACTGTGAGATGCAACTTAATATTCAACAATATTATTCCGGGATCTTTAAAAATGCTTGCTTTTTTAACTTTCCAAATTTTGATAGACATTGACCTCAAACATTTCTGTATTGCCTGATTTGTTGAGTTATCTTGCATTTTTTAAAAATTTAAACATGCAGCACCGTAACAGGTCATTTCAGCCCAAGAGTCCATGCCACTCAGTTTACACCCAATTAATCTACACTCCCGGTACATTTCAAACAGTGGGAGGAAACCAGAGTCCCCAGGAAAAACCCACGCAGATACGGGAAGCACGTTTAAATTCCTTACAGACAGCGCGGGATTCGATCCCGGGCCCCAATTGCTGGTGTTGTAAAGGTGTTGCGCTATCCACTACACCAATCGTGCTGCCCTAGTTTATTTTACAAATTTTCAGCTTTGTACTTCTTTTTTCAAATTAAAAAAAAATTCTTTTGGTCTTAGCTTACACCAAAAAAAAACATAAATATCATCCATTTTTGTGAACAAGCTGGACCTTCTCTTGCTAAACTGATCTTACTATCCGGCCAAGCTGGAAGGGATTGAGAAATGTGGAGGAACAGCAGGATCTGGGATTACAGATACATCGTTCTGTGAAGGTGGTGTCACAGATGGACAGGGTTGTAAAGAAAGTTTTTGGCCTCTTAGCCTTTATAAATCAAAGTACTGAGTTTAGGAATTGGGATGTTATGTTGACTTTGGTGAAGCCAAATTTGGAATATTGTGTGCAGTTCTGGTCGCCTAACGACAGGAAGGATATCAGTAAGATTGAACGATTGCAGATTTACTAGGATGTTGTTTGGTCTTCAGGAGTTGAGTTACAGGGAAAGATTATACAGGTTAGGACTTTATTCCATGGAGCAAAGAAGAATGAAGGAGATTTGATAGAAGTTTACAAGATTGTGAGAAGTATAGAGAGAGTGGATGCCATAGGCTTAGATTGGGGAAGATAACTATGAGAGGTCCTAGTTTTAAGCTGAAAGGGGGAAGTTATAGGGGGAACATTAGGGAAAAATTCTTCACTCAGAGAGTTGCAGGAGTGTGGAATGAGCTGCTATCTAATGTGGTGAATGTGGGCTTGATCTTGAGTTTTAAGATTAGCTAGATACATGGATGCGAGAGGTCTGGAGGGTTATGGAATGGGAGTAGGTCAATGGGACTAGCAGAATGGTGGTTGGCACAGACTAGGGCTGAATGGCCTGTTTTCTGTGCTGTAGCATTCTATGGTTCTATGGATGAGTCAAAATCCGGTCAAAAGCATTAATTCTCTCTGCTTGTATAATAAGATAAACAAAGTACCTTCAGTAGGGGGCCTCGTAGCTGACAAAAATATGGTGGTCAAAAGAGGATAGAACTGCAACCAGAAGTCCATCTGTGAAGCTGCCATCATAAACCAGTTGGCCCTTGTAGCGACTACGTAAATTTCATCCACTTGATTTTAATCGGGGCGGAGAGTTGGGGAGTGACTGGCCAAGGTGAAAGTATATGCAGCTGATTGAAACACATTTCTGAAAGATGTGACCTTAGACAACTAGATGTGGGATGAAAAGGTACGGTTGAAGCACTCCCTGAACTGTCCCATGGAGGTAAAACTACTATTTTCCTGAGGAATACCGAAAAATTTGATGGAATTAAAAATTGGAGCCCGAAACATTGAAAGCATTTAAGTACAAGTGAAATACTACCCTTACTATGGAGAAGAGGTGGAATGGATCATAATAATCAAGACAAGGTACAATGTCAACCCCGACCTTGCAGGAGGACATAACAATTTATCTAATTGGCTGTGCTATATTATTGCATAAAACAATTTAACACTGCAATAAGGAAACTAAATTGAAGAGTTTGAATGAATTGAAAAATCTTCGTGAAAAAATTGAGTTTATTAAAATTAATGATTACAGAATCAAGTTGCTTCCATTGAATTAACAGCAGAGAAAGAACCCTAATTAGGTTCATGCTCTATATGATCTTATTTCATCTGTCCAAGTCAAAATATCCTTCTCATGTTTCCTTCAAGAATTTATCCTACTTTTCCAAATTGCATCAAGGTTGTTTGCAAGAACAAGTTCTTCTGGGAGCAAGGTTTCCATTCTAAGAACATTCTGGGGTTATATTTCCATGGACTTCCTTTTGGGTTTATTACACAGCTACTGTGCCTTATTTAAAAGCCTCCATTTCACTAATCCTTGAATTGATTTATCAATAGAAAAATTGAACCACTTGCTGTAGGAAGAATATCCACTATAATATTTCGCTGCACATCAGTATTAGATCATAGGAAATTTCAAATCGACATATTGTCTTGTAACTCTCTTTATGGCTTTAGATAAAATTACTTTTTAGAATAATTCAGATATATCTGATGGGCTACAGGACAGATTCAAGTGGCAGTTAGGCCTGCTTTTATATGTATTGGAAAACTTACTCTGGAATTGACAACATTCCTTCAAATTCAATTATTAGAAAATTGGGGAAGGCATTACTTTAATTCCCTGCAAATGTGGAAAACTCAAACTCAAGCAATCAGCATTATAATGTCTCAGACCTTCAAGTGTAAAGTCATCCAGACTGATAGATAAAAGTTTAGTTATCTTTCAAAGTACAAGTGAACATGAAAGTTTTTTTGAGTCCGTGCTGCCCAAATAATCCAATTAACCTATAACTTGGACATGTTTTGAACAGTGGGAGGAAACCGGAGCACCAGAGGAAGCCCACACAGACACGGGGAGAATGTACAAACTCCTTAGAGACAGCCCCGGATTTGAACCCGAGTCACTGGCGCTGTAATAGCGTTGTGCAAACCGCTACACTAACCATGATGCCCAACTTTATTTTTCCATTGTTAGCCTGGGGATTCAGTAGCAGTGTTGATTCAGAGATCAGGAGTGGAAAGGGATCTGAGCCAGGACTGTGGTTCGGGTAGAGTTGGGGGAAGCAGGGATTGGAACTTATGCTTTGAATAGGATGTAGGGAAGAACCTATCTCAAACACAATAGAATACACATGGGAAATGATCTACTGAACAATCATCTTGCGATGAATTGTTATTTAGCTGAGCATTATGCCAAGTTGAAAGGATGCTGCAACTTGGGGGTTTTTTTGAATATAAATTTTTGACCACAATATAATGACCTTACATTCAATTATAAATTATTTCAAAATAAATTATTACATGTGGTAATATCCTTCCATCCCTCTCAACCCACCCTCCCAACACCCCCCACCCCTTACAAAGAAAGAAAAAAAATCAAAGAATGCCAAGAAAATAAAACATTTATTCAGAAAAGTCTATTGGAGGTTACCAAAAAGTGAGGTCTTCAGATTATATATGTTAACCAAAAAGCGGACATAAAAAGACTAATAAGGAAAATTCCCACATCTTTTATAAGTACCATGGAAATAAAAGAGAGGTTATGAAAAGAGTAGGACCCCTCAAAAGACCAAAATGGAAATCTACGTGTGGAGCCATGGGATGTAAGTAGGATCCTACATGAATACTTCTCATCAGAGTTGCCAGGGAGAAGGATGTGGTGGATGGAGAGTAATGAGAATGCATTGAGATTCTGTATCAGGAGAGGGAGAAGTAGAGACCAAAAGACAAAAGGTGTTAACACCATAAGATAGTCACCTACTAGCTACGTCACTATTGTTAGGTAAAAACATCATGAGCTGGGAATGTAGAGGGAGTCACCCAGTGCTGGGCTGTAACAAGATGCAGTTGTGACCTTGTACTCTCAAGATAAGAGTGGGGATGACAAATTGATGTGCAGGAGGCTAGCAGAGAGGGACAGCAACAGTTTATTCATTGGACAATGTCATGGTATGATAATTTACTAAGTACGTATCCTAAGGTATATAAAAAACACCACTTGCTGATAACGGCAGAATGCGCCTTCTCCAACTAACACTGTTAGTTGCAAGTGTTACAATCCGGCAATAAAGAACAAAGAACCTTGATTTCGACTCAGTCTGGTGTTTGACTCACTCATTCATGAACAAAGCAGACCTAACACTATGTATGTTAATAAAAAGAAGTGGCAATATGTAGATAATATTTCTACACAACTCCCTACACAATTCATAGAGCAAGAGCTGGGCTGTATAAAAAAGGGTGATGAGTCAGGATACAGGAGGAAGATCGGCCAACCTTGCTCCCAATCTCACCATAGGTTTGCTATGACATCGGAAACCTTGGCAAACTTCTACAGATGTTTAGTGGAAAGTGTGCTGACTGTCTGCATCACGGCCTGCTATGGGGGCACCAATACCTCTGAACATAAAGCCCTGCAAAAGGTAATGGACACAACCCAATACATCACAGGCAAAACTCTCTCCACTACTGAGAAAATCTACATGGGACACTGCCATTGAAGAGGAGCAGCAATCGTCAAGGATCCACACCCCATCCAGGACTCACTGCTGCCATTAGGAATGAGGTCTAGGTGCCACAAGACTCACACCACCAGGTTCAGGAATGGCTGCTACCCCTCCTCCATCAGACTCCTTAGAAACAAACTCAATCAGGGGCTCATTTAAGGATTTGTACTTTGCAGATTATTTATGACCGAATATTTTTTTTTCTGTATTTGCAGTTTATTTACATTTCTCTCTTTTGTATATATATCTTTTCCTTGAGTACAGTTTACACTATTGATAACTGCCTGGCCCACAGGGAAAACAGTCTCAGAGGAAAAAGAATCGCAAGGGACAGCACAGTTAGTGTAGCTGTTAGTTTATCACTGTTACAACGCCAGCAATTGGGGCTGTGTTCGAATCCCTCACTGTCTGTAAGGAGTTTGTACCTTCTCCTTATGATTGCATAGTTTTTGCTCGGGGCCTCCAGTTTATTCCCAGCATTCAAAAATGTATAGATCAGTTGGATGTAATTGGGTGGCACAGGCTCATGGGGTGATAGGAGCTGTTAGCGTGCTGTATGTCTAAATTTAAATTCAAAATATAAAACTTTGAAATCTTAAAAAAAATTTTTAAAGTTGTATGTGATGTTGTATATGTACGCTGACAATAAATTTGAACTTGAACTCGAACTTGAACGTCTCTTGTCTGAATACCTCAATAATAGGCAAGACCTTTGAGGAGTAACTTGAAATGGTTTCACTGCAGTGGTTCAATATTTGATGCTGTAAGTTCTTCAAGCTTCAGGCTGTATGCTCCCCTGGCAACCGGCCAAAAAAGCAGCCAAAATAAGTCTCCAATAACACTTTGTAGGTGAGCTAACATTATCTATTGTCATTTGTACAGCACCAGCCTCAATTGAATTGGGCCATAGTTTAGAAACCTGGCAGAGGATTGCATCATCTGAGCTTTCTACAGATTGCCTTCAAGGGGTTTCCTTGAAAATAAATGTTCAGTTTTAAAGCAGTTGCAACGATTGAAGAATTCTGAAGCCCTAGATATGCCTCATGCCTCCTTTACCATCTCACAAAGGAAACTATTGACCTCATTTTATGGGTAAAGGGATGAATGCCTGTGTTAATCAACTGTCAAACTGTCTTAAAAATGGTCCATTTCCGATTTTGTACGCACTCACTGTTAGCAAAACCAAAGACCTAATTGTGGACTTCAGGAAGAAATTAGAGGAACACCAACCAGTCTTCAACGAGGGATCAGTAGTGGAGAGGGTCAAGAACTTTATGTTCCTGGGTGTTAACATCTCTGAGAATCTGTCCTGGAATCTCCGTGTCGCTGCAATCACAAAGCAGCCTAGCCAATGGCTATCCTTCGTGAGGAGATTTGGTATATCACCAAAATCTCAAAAATATTATATAGGTGTAGCATGGAGAACATTCTGGCTGGTTGCATCACTGTCTGGTGTGGAGGTATCAATGCACAGGACTGGAAAAAAAACTCCAGAGAGTTGTTAACTTGGCCAGCCACATCATGGGCACCAGTCTTCACTCCATCGAGGACATCTACAGGGGGTGATGCCTTAAGAAAGCAGCCTCTATCCTCATGGACCCCACCACCCAGGCCATGCCCTCTTCACACTGCTCTCATCAGAAAAAAAGGTACACAAGCCTGAGGATGAGCACTCAGCGGCACAAGGACAGCTTCTTCCCCTCTGCCATCAGATTTCTGAATGGACAATGAACCATCGACGCTAACCCACTTTCTCCTAATTTCTTGCACCTTTATTTTTGGAATGTAATTTACCGTAATATTTGCACAGAAATGTTACTGCAAAACAAAAACTTTGTGCCATGTTGGTAACAATAAATTCTGATTCAGAATTCTGATGTTCTTTGGGAAGCAAGACATTCGTCCTTGAAATTGGGCCACGTTGGACTGATTTATCAGACGCAGCCGGCTTTGATTCCCAACTTGCTTCATATATTCAGACCCACACCAGTGAAAAGTTGAAACCACAAAAGAAAAATGAAGCCGGAAACACCAAGGTGGGAGGCTGAAAAGGAGGACTGAGGACGAAAACTACTACTGCATACCTGTTGAGCCCAATGTAATTACTTTTCACACTGCGACAGAAGTATGCACACTGTAAACGCCAGTAATAAAACTAATTTTCTATTTGCAAAACAGGCTTGAAATTGGCAAGTTATCAGCCACTGAAAAATAAATGTGAAACTGTACAGCTGCCCTCTCAGACAGAACATGAGTGGGGAAGAGATTGCTGGGTTCTGTTCACTTATTCTATTTCCTGGAATCCTCTGGCAAAATTTAACAAACAATTTATGCACAAATCTTGGCTTAAGTGAAGCAGCGATTTCTCCACTGGTTCCTCTGGAATGTACAAAGATTCCCTAATGTCATATTCTGGGAAAAGCTGAAGAGAACAAAGTCTCCTTTGAAGTTCCAGGGAAGTGTAGACTTACTTCAGATACCATTTCAACTGAAATAGTCTTTCTGGCAAGTATGAGATCACTGATGCACATCATGTTTCCAAATGAAAGGATAGTGGAAATGCCAATGTTAACCATTTCAAAGCCACAAGACAAACTTGCGTGGCTTCACATTGTTGATGTTGCTGTGGCTCTAAGACATGCTTTTCTTTGTGCATAGATACTTTTAGCTCCATGGGGATACTGTTTCTTTATAATATTGCAGACATTCCTAATGTTTAAGATACTGTGGGCGGCAGGAAGCTTGTGTTCTGCTCTCAGTGAAAGCTTGTTGCTTAAGCAGTCTCAGCTGTGGTCTTATATTGAGAACTGTATCTCACCTCAGTGCGCAAGTAAATTGCTGACTGTCGTTGTGTCATATCATTAGATCTGTAACCCTCAGCCTGGTCACCCCTGCCTCTCACCAGCCCCATCACAGAAACTCCAAAGTACATCAGTTAGGAAAATGCCCCTCACATTTTGTTCGGACGCCTGTCTACATTTTGCTCATAGCTCAAGCCCGAAACGTTGGTTATGTATCTATCTTTGCTCTATAAAATACAATGAATGGCCTGCTTAGTTTCTCCTGCATTGTGTTTTTACTATGAAAAAGAGTCTTTTCACCACTCCTGTAATACCAAGGCCAAATCTCTTCCACTCTTTCCTCTATCTAACCCTAACTCTCTACAGCTCTCCTGTCCAATCTCTTCCATTTCCACACCCTCCACTAATTTTGCCACCTTCCTCCCATTATTTGCCCAGCTCTACCAACATCACCATCTCCAATCTCACATCACCAACTCAATGAAGAGCCACATCTCACATTTTCTACTGTCTGCTTCATACCAACCATCCCCCCCCCCACCACCCCCCTCAACCACAACTCTTCAAGTCCCAATAGACCCTAATTCTCATCCAACTCTTAGTCAGGGTGTTGTAATATGAAGGATCACATGTGTTTTGTGACCCTACCGATGAGTACCTAGTCGGATGTCACCACACCTGCCAATCAAGGTCCAGGCCCATCCATAGGTTAGCGCACACTTAGTCATTTGCCCTTTTAATGAATTAATTGATACTTGGGCTGGATTCTCCAGCCGAAGGAACTATACACCACACCATGTGTGCACCTTTGGTCCCTTTTCTTCTTCCCCTGAGATGAACCCCAGCTCCACTCCAGATTGGGAACCGTGGGCGACGTGGGAGAGTCATTGGTAAGGTGTACTCTAACAAAAGGTTGGGAGCTGTTGTATTGTGTGTCCAGAAGTCACTGTCCCTAGTTTAATTTAGTTCAGAGCCAGGGGTGGCGGGCATCATATTTTATTACTTGATTTACTTGATTGAGAGAGAAAGCAAGAGAGTGAGAGAGAGAGAGAGAGAGAGAGAGAGAGAGAGAGAGAGAGAGAGAGAGAGAGAGTGTGTGTGTGTGTGTGTGTGTGTGTGTGTGTGTGTGTGTGTGTTTATCCTGTTGCAATTTCCCTACATGTGTAAATTAAAATCATTGTTTAACTAACCTGTGTTCAGACTCCCTACTCTTGGGACCCTAGGCATCAATGCTGCATGTAACATGCCACTGGATTCTGGGACATTACAGGGCGAAAAAATAAGTTCTTGTCACATGGACCTGGTAAGGATAGGCAACCTCCTTCCCCAATCAATTCTCACCTTTCCTCTCCCCTATATTCCTATCATATCCAATAAACACCTTTTGTCCATTGGACTGTACTCCAGCCTCTTCCATTCTTCCCTTTTACTCAAGCTCTTAATGCAGACGCCTGTCTGTTTTTTACTCATACCTTGAGGAAGAGCTTAGGCTCGAAATATATCTATCTGCTATGGAGTTCCACCAGCATTTCTGTTTTTTTCTACAATCCTAATGTCTGCAGACTTTTGTGTTTCACCTCAACCGGAAATTACGAGCCTATTGATCAACATCACTATGTAGGAATCACCATAAGAATTGTTTCATCTTGTTGAAAGGTAAATGATTAATGCTCCTTGTGGAGGGAGACTTTTAAACCTTTAACATATGAAATGATATTAATGAAGTGAAGATGGCTGGAAAATTAATGTATGTGTGTGTAATTCTTATGACACCTTATTAAGGTGCAGAGAATAGTAAATCACTAAATGGGACTGGGATTTCTTAAAAAGCATCACGTTCTTTTGTTAAATACAGAAAAGTGCTAGGGCAGCAGGGTTGGCAAACCGGTTAGTGCAACGCTTTTACAGCTCCACCAGTTGGGACCGGGCTTCAAATACTGTGCTGTCTGTAAGGAGTTTGTACGTTCTCCCCGAATCTGTGTGGGTTTTCCCCAAGGCATCCAGTTTCCTTCCACTGTTCAAAACGTACCGGGGGTGTCGGTCAATTGGGCATAAATTGGGCAGCATGGACTCGTGGGCTGAAATTACCTGTTACCGTGCTGTATGTCTAACACAGCTGGTCACACAGCGTTCCTTATGTAGCAAAGCTATAAAACCAACATTTCAGGCCTGAACCCTTTTAAAGCAGGCAGGCATCTGAATAAAGAGGGTTGAATCTCTGAACTTCATCAAACATTCAGCCCCATTTTTTCCATATATTTGGCAATTGTGTGGGTGATAAGAGTTGAACAGTGGAATGGAAAAAAATACAAAAGCTCATAAATTGGGTGTCATTTCATTAGACATCAATATGATTGTATTTAACATTTTAGAAAACATAGAAACATAGAAGATAGGAGCAGGATTAGGTCATTCGACCCTTCGAGCCTGCTCCGCCATTCAACGAGATCATGGCTGATCTTAAAGTTCAGTACCCCGGCCCCGCCTTCTCTCCGTAACTTTTAATACCCTTATACTGAAGAAATAGATCTAATTCCCTCTTAAATATATTTAATGAACCTGCCTCTACTGCCCTCTGTGGCAATGAATTCCACAGATTCACCACCCTCTGGGTAAAGAAATTCCTCCTCATCTCGGTCCTAAATGGTTTGCCTATTATCCTCAAACCATGGCCCCGGGTTCTGGACTCCCCCACCCTTGGAAACATCCCTTCCGCATCCATTCTGTCCAGTCCTGCTAGAATTTTATATGTCTCTATGAGATCCCCTCTCAATCTTCTAAACTCCAGCGAGTACAATCCCAATTTGTGCAATCTTTCCTCATAAGTCATTCCTGCCATTCCAGGTATCAGCCTGGTGAATCGCCTCTGCACTCCCTCCATTGCAAGAACATCCTTCCTCAGATCAGGTGACCAAAACTGCACACAATACTCCAGGTGGGGTCTCACCAAGGCCCTGTCCAGCTGCAGTAAGGTATCCTTGTTCCTAGACTCAAACCCTCTTGATATGAAGGCCAACATACCATTTGCTGAAGGCCAACATACCATTTGCTGAAGGCCAACATACCATTTGCTGAAGGCCAATATACCATTTGCTGAAGGCCAACATACCATTGGCTGAAGGCCAACATACCATTGGCTGAAGGCCAACATACCATTTGCTGAAGGCCAATATACCATTTGCTGAAGGCCAACATACCATTTGCTGAAGGCCAATATACCATTTGCTGAAGGCCAACATACCATTTGCTGAAGGCCAACATACCATTTGAAGGAACATGACAAAGTTGACCATGGATATTTGGGAAAAGGCAGAGGGAACACATTTGAGAAGGTATTTCCAGAGTTCAGAGGCATTAGGTTCTCTGTGACAAAACTGGATAGATAGTTCAAGGGATGTTGATGCTGGGCAGTTCTTGGGATTAGAAAGTGTTGTTGGCGGGGGTAAATACTGGTATGGCTGGAAGATGGTTGGGCAAGCCCTCTTGCAGAGAGGATGTGGAGTTCTACCTATATGGGGTAGTCTGTGGACAAAGGAGAGAAATTATGCAAAGCTGCCACATCTAAGTGGGGATCCCGGACGAAGAATTAGATCAGTGTGTCCTCTCTTATGTCATGCAGATGCTGGTTTCTCCATTGAAACCCTGGTTCTACGTGACTGTTACATGCTGAAAACCTCAAAAGTGACACCCAGCCACTGCCAACAAGCACACAGAGACCATCATAATTCTTTAAATAATATTGGACCGTTTGATCAAGCAATTCCCAATTTTAATTAGCTTTTGTTGGAATTGGATCTCGGAGCTCATAAAAAAGATGCAACTGAATCTAGTTTCTCTGCAAAGATGTCAAAAAGAGATGTATGTAATAAAAAGAGCTGATTAATTTATTTAAATTAAATTTTTATTGATTTTAATTAATTTTTAGCTCATTAAGCTACACTGTGGAAATTGACACTTTTCCCTGGGGCTGATTCTGTGATTATTTTTTTCCCCATCCTAGGAAGGGCTCAATAGGATCAAAGTTGTGGTCAAAGATTCCACATATTGAATTTTCCACTGTCCCTGGAGATGAGTTATCAAATCATGATTTTCATAAAATCAGAACATCCCAATGAAATATCACCGTCAAAGCAGATTCCATAGAAGCTAGTGTCTGCATGAGAGGTAGAACAATGACCTTGGTTACTTGTTTCTGGTTACTGCATATTTTGCTCTCCATCTAAAGTTCTGTGGTACACAGATCAAGTTCCAGAAATGAAGAACTAGTAGTACATTGCATGTTTCATACATTTGAAACTGCAATGTGATGTAAATCAAGCAACCTAGTTTTGGGTCCCTAGGACAGAACTTAACCATGATCTTCTGATCAAAATCAAGAGTTCCAGCAACAATTCAATGGCTGACGATGGTTCCCATATCTGCATTGCACCAGGCCATTCTTCCTCCGGTCGGGCATATTGCTAACATGGGATTGTTGCTGTCTGGAACTGTTTGTGCAAAATATATTCTGGCTCTTGTTGTTCTCCTGTTCCAGGCCTAGACTCTTCTGTTGCATTCATGTCTGAGGACTGAATGTTACATTTATTTTGGTTGTTATGCTGAGAGTTGAAACTGCCTGATGCCGCTTTCAGCTGCCCCTTCAATGGCATAATTAACTTTGTAATGCTACATTAGTGTCTCCTTGTCCTTAAGCATTTAATGAGGATCAAGCTGGGGATATGTTTCTGCTAATTGTCCAAGATTGGTCTTTAAATACCACCAATTAGCTTCAAATACCAAGACATCATTATTTGCCGGAATTATTGGAGTCATAAAGAACCAAAGTCATGGAATCAATCAGCATGGAAACCGACACCTTGTTGTAATGAGTCCAAGGGTTTTTGGTGCGAAACATCAACTTTCCATCGATTCTGTCTGGCTTGCTGAGTTCCTCTAGCACTTTCTTTGAGTGTTGCTCCAATGAGTCCAGGCCAACTATCAACCTAACTCATCCTTTCCTACTGCCTATTTTTTTTCACCTCGTTTTCCCATCATCTTGCCCCACTGGAGGCAATTTTTTCAACCCATTTTCCCCCACTGGAGGCAATTTTCAATGGCCAATTAACCTACCAAATTGCATCTCTTGGGGACGTGGGAGAAAATAAGAACATCTGAAAGAAACCCACAGAGTTCAGTTAAGTTTATTTATACAGCACATTTAAAACAACTCATGTTGACCAAAGTGCTGTGCAGATCATAAATTACATTTTAACTTAAGCAGCTATTTAAAACAGATCCCCAAGTTCAGAACTGTACATACAACATGGTAACAATTAACAATCACTTCAAAACACTTGCTAGTAAAAATACAACTTCAGCCTGGATTTAAAAGAGTTAAAGGAAGGGGCTGATTTGATAAAGGGAGGAATATTGTTTCATCGTTTGGGGGCTCCTATTGCGAAGGGTCAATCTCCCCTGAGTTTGCGATTTGAGCGTGGAACAACCTACCACCTAAATTGGCTGATCTGAGGAGGTTTTGAAGTGGAGTAGGGCATTAGGAGATCGGTGATGTAGGAGGGGGGTAGTCCATTGATGGGTTTGTAAACAAACTGGAGAACTTGAAAATCTATCCTAAGCTGTACTGGCAACCAATGAAAGAAGGCAAAAATAAGGGTGAAATGGTCCCTTTTCTTGGCTCCTGTCAAGAGCCTTGCTGGCACATTCTGAACCAGTTGCAGACAGGATAATGATGACTGACTGATTCCCATGTAAAGAGAGTTAAGAATAGTCCAAATGGGAGAAAATGAGGGTGTGGATAACTTTCTCAAGGTCTTTCAGTGTCAGGAATGATATGATTTTGGCAATAGTGCGGATGTGGAAAAAGCTAGCTTTTACTACTGCATCGACTTGTTTGCCAAACTTGAAGGTAGAATCGAATATTACACCAAGGGGATTTGATGCATGGTTTAATGAGTTTAATATGTTGCGAAGGGTATTGGCGATAATTTCGGGGATGGATTTGCTTTCGTTTAGCTTCAGGAAGTTTTGCACCATTCAGCACTTTATGTCCTCCAGACAGTCGATGAGGCTGGTTATCTTTGCTTGATCAGTGGGCTTCAGGAGGAAGATAGAGCTGGGTGTCATCAGCATAGCAGTGGAAGAAAATGATGTGTTTTTTAGATTATATGGTTGAGGGGAAGCATGTATAAGGAAAAGAGAATGGGGCCCAGGTTAGACCCTTGTGGGACCCCACAGGAAAGGGTAGCTGACGAGGATGAAAATTTGCCCATGTTGACTGAGAAAGTCCCATCACTGAGAGAAAAAATTCAGGCCCATGCTGTCGACACTGTTTATTGCTTTCTGTCGATTCTGTCTGACCTTCTGAGTTCCTCTAGCACTTTCTTTGAGTGTTGCTCCAATGAGTCCATACCAAGTATCAAGCAAACTCATCCTTTGCTACTGCCTAGCTCACTGAAGGAACCCCACACGGTCAGCACCATTATTCATTATTCGTTATTCAATTAATAATTCACATGTAAGATTCCAGAAGTTATGGGGTCATTTATGACTCACTATAATTTTACTTCAATGTAATTAAATTGCCTGACTCGTATCTTTTCCACGTTACTTATATTAATTTTTTTAACCTTTTGTTTTAATACAAGTTATAGCATCTGGCAACGCGGTTAGGTAATGGGTTTGAGTTTTTCTCCTCTACGACTTTCTTCTTTCCTCCTTTTGTTGTATTATTAGTTATTTTTTCTAAAAAAGACATTCTATTTTGAATATGAATTATGGATATGATTTATTATTTATGTACGTGAGTGATATACAGAATGTCTTATTTAGTTTATGTAACTGTCCGTACTATCTTATCGAATTATACCCTTTTTTGTTTGTATAAGTTCTTTATTAAAATCAATAATTATATTTTAAAGGGAAAGAAAGTCTTTCCATTCCCTTTTCCATGTCATCATTCAAGGTCATAACTTACTGGATAGAGTTTCTAAATATCACTTCCAGCTATTCTTCAAACCAACTTACCTTGTTTCCCTCTCTCCTCCTCCCCCCAACCCGCATGATTACTGACCCTCTTGGAAATGGTTTCTCTTTACATACTCCATAAAAAAAGAAATCTTTTGTCTTCTGAATAGCTTCTTCAAATCTTCCTTTAAGCTTCTTTGTGCTCTGGAGAATACCCACAGCTTCTTTCATCTCTCACCATAACTGAACTCCTGCTCTCCTTGCAAGTGATATTCACCAAGGTTTTCCAAAGATTTGCAACAGAAAATCGAGCACAATTCCCTGTTTCAATTACACTAGATAACATTTTCTCAAAAGGTCTGCTTGCTGAAAGAAAATTGTGGATTATGATAGACTGCTTCAAGCTGGACACAAAGATAATTTCAGATTTGTTGTATCATGTAGGAATTTGAAGAAACATTAAATTGACTTTTATTGAATTTAGCACGGTTTAATCGCATAATGATGCTGACACATTGCGATAGTTCAACTCATCTAAAAATGTTTTGCCACTGATTTTCATTTGTACTCATCATCTGATGCCCCCCCTCCCCTGTCCATGTCCAACCACGTTCAGCCACCATCAGTGGATTCCATTTGTACCGATACAGCTTTTCCAATGGCCTGGTGAAACCTCTCACCACGTTCGTGACTGACTGTACCAAGATCAGCAGGGAAGACGCCCACGTGCAGAATGCTGAAAATTAATTTTCAATGACACGTTGCGCTTCCTTATTTTATATGCCTGAAGGTACCCTTAAAATGTGGCAGAAAATCACAAAACCGTAGGTTATTCATAGAACAATACAGCACAGCCCTCAGTGTTGGGCTGACCTATTTATTCCTTCTTAAAAAGAAAGTACTAAGTTATATCTAAAAAAACAGTAGGTGATAGGAAAAAAAGATTAAGATGGTTTTTGAGATCAGCAGCCCAAAATCCATAAAATGCACCCACATTTGTTCGGGAAGCAAAATCTTTGTTGTCCACTGTTATCCCTCTTGTCCAGTAGTTTCAAGAGTACCATGTACCATAATGCACTGCATGATGGCCAACCATTCCTTTGTGCTTCACTTGGAATAGCTTTAATTCTTAGTTTTATATATCTTTTAAAAATGCTTTAGCTGCTGCAGTTGATTGGACAATTCTAACCTTTTTATATGAATCCACTCAAAATAACAACACATAACCTCAAAGAATAACTTTTAAACTTTGTGCTAATAAAAGGAATCCACTATATTTTCTATTTATTCACCCATCAGTACTAATAATGTGTTTACAGTTTTATCGGCACATTGAGTCAGATTATTTGTGTTGAAGATTCCCCTGCTTATGTAACCCTACTTTGAAGATGCTGGTCTGTTGTTTGATTTGTAGAGACCCTCGCAGTAATGGGGAAAACTGCCAGGAAGAGCACTCATAACACAAGCATGCAAGGAAGGAGACATGGTCCATGAGGCTTTGGGTGGGGTGGATTAGGATTGGACAGCACAGTGGTGTAGAAGGTTGTGCTGCCGCCTCATTGGTTCAGAGTACTGACATTGATCTTCAGCACAGGTGCTGTTCAAAGGCAGGCCCATTAGAAGTTACTTGAATACTGTTACTTACCCCATGTGCATATGGGTTAATCAGAGTCGGTTGATGGGTGTGTGAGTCCGAACAGATAACTAGAAAAGGAGTGGACACTGAGCTGGCAGGGAGTCAATGGGCCAATTTGTTGCCTTCACTCCCTTTCCTTCTCTCTTTCTCTCACCTGCTGAAAAATATGCCCACAAACCCATCCTTACCTTTCATGGTGAGCTCTACAAGTGAGGAATGACCCTCTCCCTTCTCAAGGGGCCTCCCTTCTCAAGGGGGCTGCCTTCCTGGTTTAGCCTCACGCTTCATTTGTCATGTGTTCAAATGCATTGTGTTGACAGAGGTGTAAGAAATGCTATGCACAACTAACAGGATTGTTAAATGCCCAGCATCCCCATACATGAGCACAACACATGCATGGAAACAACATATATAAGGTTGTATTATAAAATATGGTCAGGGATTGTGATAGGTCAGATTCTATCACCAATGTGTATAATGCATAGATTGTAGCGTATATTCATAGATTGTAGTGTAGGATGTCTGTGATTGGCTGAGAGCATAGCCACGTCTACTGGCAGGTCTTAAAGGGTTGCTGCCAGGTCATTCTGGACTGGTCGACCTACATGTGATACACTCCAGTCTTCTAGTTAATAAAAGCCTTGGTTGGATCAACAAGCCTTTGATTCTTTTGACGCGCTCTACAATTTTATTAACTAGAAAGTTTTAAAGGGATGGAGCGTACACTACGGCTGGAACGCCTCAACATCGACCCACAGTCGGCTACAGCCTCGAATGACTTTAAGCACTGGGTGAGGCGCTTCGAAACATACTTACAAATCTCTGACCCTGCCATGATAGAGGACAGCAATATGACCATGGTGTCCCCGAGAGTCTACCAGAGCATCAAGAACGCGAACACTTACGCCGCAGCCATGAAGGTGCTGAAGAGCAACTGGTGAACAGGATCTACGCTCGGTATAAACTAGCAACCAGGAGGCAACAGCCTGGAAAGTCCTGTAGAGCTTATATTCAAGCACAAAGGGCAATGGGCAGGGACTGTGCCTGCACAGACAGAACTGCTGCGGAGACCACAGACGATCTCATTCGGGATGCCTACGTGGCCAGGGTCCGATCGAATGAGATGAGGCAGCGCCTGATAGAACACGGGGGAGAAAACCTAGAGGACGTGATCTGGATTGCAGAGACAATGGAGGATGCGGTCTTAAGTATGGACATGTACTCTCAGGGCTGGACCCCACACTCTGATGTGAGAAGGATGCCCTCCCTCAACCCTACTACCCCCTGGCACACCGACGGCTTGTTGGGTGCCGCTACGCTGCCTGATGCGGCCCCGAAGTGTTATTTCTGCAGGAAGGACAAGCACAGCAGGTCCCAGTGCCCAGCAAGAAAAGCCAGGTGCCAGAAATTCCTTAAAAACGGCCACTTTGCTGTAGTCTGTTGCTCCAAAATGGCCACCGTCAAACACAGTGCCTCATGTGAAGCCCAACTGCCACCCTCCCATTCAAACATTTCTTCCTCAGAGCTCTCGTCCAATGAGAGCGAGGGCTCCACCGCGCGGCAACATGTGACGTCACAGGGCAGACACCGAGCACAGAAGGTACAACCCACCCTCGCTGCAATGACGTTGGCCTCCTTCACCTTCCCTCACGAAGCAACGTCCGACTAGGCCCCAGCCTCGACTTCAACTACCGCTGCCGACCATGGACCCACCGCCACCATCTCCGCTGAGCCCGCTACCGACGCTGCCAACCAGGGACCTGCCACTGCCGCTGACCAAGGACATGCCACACCCACCACTGCTACCGATACTGCCGACCGGGGACCCAACACCACCGAGGCAGTTGACCAGGTACCCGCCAACGCGTCCGATGCTACCGACCCGGTACCCACCGCCGCGATCACCGATGACCGCTCATCTGACTGCCCCACCGCCGACACAAAGCAGTGAACCTGAGCACTTACCGTTGGCTAGCCGAAACCCCAGCAGGCTGCAGGCAGCAACACCAACTCCTCGACGCTGACTGCTCCAGCCTGACTGTTTCTGTGATGTCATCACACACACGTTGCGTGACGTCATCACGTAGGACTCAACTGTCCCCATTATAAGTCACTGCATCAGTAACCCTAGACCAGGACTGCTCCCATTCCCTCACAAAAGCAATGGAACTGATTAAAGTGCATGAACACCGAACCAATTGCTTATTTGACTCGGGGTCAACTGATAGTTTTATTCGCCCATACCTGGCCCACCGTTGCGGACTGGCTATTCTCCCCACTGCCCAGAGGATTTCATTGGCGACCAGATCGCACTCGACCGGGGTAAAGGGGTGAAGGGGTAAAGGAGTGAAGGGGTAAAGGGGTGACCCTGAAAGTCCAGGGCATCACATTCACAGACTTCAAACTATTAGTCCTTCCCCAACGTGCGACACTGTATTGCTAGGACTGGATTTTCAGTGCCAGTTCCTAACCTTTTCCCTGCACTTTGGGGGCCCTCACTCCACCCCACCCCGGAAGCCTCCTGCCAGCGGCAGCCCGAGCCACCCGCCCCGTGCCCCGGGGCCTCACCTGTAGCCTCTCCACCCTCGAGTGGCTCCGCCAGCGCTCTTCGCAAACCTCACCCCTGGATGGAAGCCTGTGGCCACCAAAAGCCAGCAATATAGTTATGAAGACAGGAAATTTATCACAAGCGAGATGCGTAGACTGCTGGACGAGGGCATTATCGAACCTAGTTCGAATCCCTGGAAAGCCCAGGTGGTGGTTGTTAAAAACAGGGAGAAGCCGTGGATGGTGGTTGACTAAAGCCAGACAATCAACCACTTCACACTTCTGGATGCGTACCCCCTTCCACGGATCATGGATGTGGTGAATCAGATCACCAAATACCATGTGTTCTCCACCATTGACACGTTCAGCCTATCACCAGCTCCCGATCCGCCGAGAAGACCAACCTTTCACGGCCTTTGAAGCGATGGGCGGCTGTATCAAATCCTCAGGGTAACCTTTAGGGTCACAAATGGCGTCGCAGTCTTCCACCAGGAAATGGACCGGATGGTGGACCAGAACGGGCTGACTGCTACTTTCCCGTATCTGGTCAATGCCACCATCTGTGGCCATGACACGGAGGATCACGATGTCAACCTTGAGAAATTTTTTCAGACAGCAACTCGGCTGAACTTGACCTACAATTTCGATAACTGGACCACTCGGCTCGCAATTCTGGGTTGTGTGGTGGAGAACGGGGTGGTCATGCTGGACCCTGACTGTATGCGTCCCCTCATGGACTTGCCACACCCAGAAGACACTCAGATGCTGCCTGGGATTTTTCTCTTACTATGCCCAATGTGTTCCACACTATGCCGACAAGGCACAGCCACTCATCAAGACCACCTCCTTCCCCCGTAAACCGAAGCTAGAGCGGCCTTCAACTGCATCAAATTGGACATCGCCACTGCAACGCTGCACGCCATCGATGAGTCCATCCCATTCCAAGTCGAGAGCGATGTGTCCGACTTTGCACTGGCAGCCACTTTGAACCAGGCCGGCCGGTTGGTAGCCTTCTCCAGAACCCTCCAGGGACCTGAGAGCCGACACTCCTCTGTCGAGAAGGAGGCCCAGGCCATAGTCGAAGCAGTACGTCATTGGAGATACTACCTCACTGGCAGGCGCTTTAAACTGCTGACCGACCAACGCGCGATCTCCTTCATGTTTAGCAATACCCAGCGAGGTAAGATCAAGAATGACAAAATCGCCAGGTGGAGAATCGAACTCTCCACCTTTAATTATGACATACTGTATTGGCCTGGTAAACTCAACGACCCATCAGATGCGCTCTCCGGGGGACTTGCGCCAACATACAACTGGACAGGCTGCAGAGACTCCACGAGGAGCTCTGTCATCCAGGGGTCACTAGGTTCACGCACTTTGTCAAAGCTCGCAACCTGCCTTACATGGTTGAGGAGATTCGCTCCATGACCCGAGCCTGCCCGGTGTGCGCTGAGTGCAAGCCCCACTTCTTCCATCCAGAAACACCCACGTCATCAAAGCCACCCGCCCCTTTGAGTGTCTCAGCGTGGACTTCAAGGGGCCCCTACCGTCGACCAAACGTTATACCTACATCCTTACAGCTACCAACGAGTACACCTGCTTCCCATTCGCTGTGGCCTGCTCGGACATGACCACCTCCTCAGTCATAGAGGCCCTGCACAGCATCTTCGCCATCTTCGAGTACCCCAGTTACATCCACAGTGACAGGGGGTCCTCAATTATGAGCACGGAGCTGCGGCAGTACCTTCTGGAGCGTGGTATTGCTTCAAGCAGGACCACCAGCTATAACCCACGCAGTAATGGACAGGTCGAAAGAGAGAATGCCACCGTCTGGAAAGCGGTTACGCTTGCCCTCCGGTCCAAAGGTCTCTCCACCTCTCGCTGGCAGGACGTGCTCACTAGTGCCCTATACTCCATCTGCTCCCTCCTATGCATCGCGACCAATGCCACCCCCCATGAAAGGATGTTCTCTTTCCCGAGGAAATCCGAATCAGGAACAAGCATACAGGCGTGGCTCACAGTTCTCGGGCCAGTCCTCCTGCGACGCCACATCCGGTACTCAAAGAATGACCCCTTGGTTGACTGAGTGACTCTGCTCCATGTGAACCCACATTATGCATACATTGAGTACCCGGACGGGCGGGAGGACACAGTCTCGGTAAGGGACCAAGCCCAAGCCGGTTCAGGTCCAGCAGTGCTTCCCACCCAACCTCCCCCAAATCCTTCTCTCCCAGGTCATGTGCTTGAACAGAGGGATCAGCACAACCCCACCAGCTCAGGCCAGACTGACAACAACACCGTTGGGGAATTGAGTGAAGCAGTGGCCACACCCGACGAGCCCGCCGGCGACACGACTCCAGCGACCTCAATCCCGGCACCATGGCGGTCACACCGGATGCTCAGGCCCCCTGACCGGTACAGCCTCTAACCTCCACTGGGCCCTTTTTTCTTTTTTTTTTACAGCCCTCCATCCACCCCGTGGTCAGTTCTCAAAGAAGGGGTGAATGTGATAGTACAGATTCTATCACCAATGTGTATATGTACAGATGGTTTTTACCCCCTCCATAAATCTTCGTCCACGAAGCCAAGCCAAAGAAAAAGTGTAGGATGAGTGAGATTGACTGAGAGCGTAGCCACACCTACTGGCAAGTCTTAAAGGGTTGCTCCTAGTCAGACTGGTCGACCTACTTGTGATATGCTCCAGTCTTCTAGTTAATAAAAGCCTTGGTTGGATCAACAAGCCTTTGATTCTTTCGACGCGCTCTACAGGGATCACTGGCTCGATTTATCATAAATATGTGCCATGCAATTAAGTTTCTTGGCTACTTGTGAGAAGGGGTTTTCAATGGCCAGAAAACCAACACTTGCGAATCTGCTCTTCAGTACAAGTCATGTGCTGGTTACAGGCAATTGCTCGGTACAACTTCAAAGCTCCCAGCATGGGCACATTTCTTCCAGTCACTGTGCTGGTATGTTGGCCAAATTCCTATCAAATACACTTCAGTGGCTGAGAAATGTCAAAATTGTAAGACAGTCTTGTTAATTTTGTATTAGTAATTATTATTGTCCAGTGCTGGATTAAGGTATTGTGGGGCCTGTAGCATTTATTTTAAAGGGGTCCTAAACAGTACCGGCTGGCGCACACTCAATGAATGGGAAATATGACTGTGCCCCCCCCCCCCCCCACCCTGAGAGAGTTTCTGACGCTGACCCTGCATATCTGTTTTGGCAAGTTTGAAATAGTCTTAAAATGGTGCTAGCTTTCTCAGATCACTATATAATCAGTGATTTCCAGTGGTGTATCTAGGGAACATAGCGCCTATAGTGAGCACTGAAATTGCAACTCCCCCCCCCCGTTAAAACTTACTTACACATTTTGCACACTCTGAAATTGCACTTATACTGAAGTTACGTTCTCTACTTCTCCTCCACTCCTCTCCCCTGTTAAAACTTACTTACACGGTTTGTTTAAAACAAAACTTTATTTTGGATGTGGAAGCTGGCGGCCGGCACAATTTGGGATCGGTGGCCTTCTTCGTTACCCACAATCCCCTATGCAGCTGGAATCCCTCTGCTTTCCCCTGGCGCTGGCAGAGAGGTTCCAGCTGCATCGCTCCCGCATTGAGCCGCCGCCGCGAGCTGCCGGGGTGGCCCAATCAGATGCCGGAGCAACGAAGTCCAACAGCACTGCACCCCTGCTGCTGCATCGGGAGTTAGTTGTGGGGGTGGGGGGATTCGCTATCTTTACATTTAAGGTTAGCAATTTTAGCCAAATGATCACCTTTAATCGTGGTAATTAATCAATCAGTGTGATATCTCGTAGATGAAAAGAAAAATGTTTCTCATAATTCATAATACATAAACGTAGGGACCCTTGAAAATCCGGGGCCCATAGCATTTGCTACTTTCCCTACTACATTAATCCTGCCCTGTTATTATCATTTCTGTTTTATGGAATCCGATGTACTACCTAACTGCAATAGCGAAAAATAACTGATAGTTAGGTAAGAAGTTGTAAAACATGAAAATCTGCAGATTATTATTTATTATTATCTATAACTATTATTGTTAGATTGTGGCCCTCTGTGCTCTTGAGTGAAATGTGGGAAAACCTCAAGGTTCAAGGACAGTTTCTCTCCAATAGCTATCAGGGTCCTGGACCTCCCCTTGTTAACACTAATCGTAAAGCTGTTCCAACACCTTAAGATGGACTGATGTGCAATGCTACTTTTCAAAAGTAAAAATCTTGATGGCAACTCTGAACATTCATTAACAACCTATTTTCTATATTTATTTTTAACTTAACGTACACTGTTGCGTTTTTTTTTCCATGAAGCTTCTGTTCAGCTGCAGTGAGCAAGAATTTCGCTGCAGATGTGCATTCTCCAATATTTTTGACAAGGAACTCAGCCCTTATCACGGTAATGTTCCACCCTCCATCTGCGATCTTTCAGCGTTAATATTGAATTCCAGATTCCAAAAGCACATTGACACTTTCTCTGCATCTTGACCTCCACTTTTATTAGGTTTCCTTCCTTCTCTTACCCCTCTTTGGACTTCCCCAGCCCCATGTTTTCTGACTCTGCATTTCACATTGTGCTTTTCTCGGTTCTTTTGTCCATGTGCGCTCCCTCTAACTGCTCTTGTTCATGCATTGACTAGATCACCTTACAGCTTATCCTGATTCGTCACCCTGCTTTTTACCCTCTCATCGTCCCTGTTGCCTTATCATTCTGTTGTTGCATTTTCAGTTCCATTGAAGGGCCCTTGACCTGAAATGTTAACACTAGCCGCTTTCAGGTGTGCAGACGGAGATAATACGCCAGTAGACGCGGCTGGCGGAGTGCAGCTTGGACGTTCAGGAGGCCGTGGAGAAGATGCCTTTCTGCCATCCGAACGTGCCGGCTGAAGGAGAGCCGCGTCTGAACGAACGTTGGCTCCTGTGGCTGTAGTCACGGCTTGTTTATGGAGCATCTTGTAGTAGAAGGTGTTGTCAGTGGGGAGGGTAGGTGTTGGTAGCGGGGACTCCTGTCCCACACTGTCCCCGGTCCACAGCAGGGAGGGTGGCTGTCAGTGGCTCGTCAGCTGACTGTCAACAGCCTGCCCACTGCTAGGCACCTGAAAGCATTGCTGCTTTTAGGTGCCTAGGGGGAGTGCTCCGAGCCGGGGAATATACCTCCCCGAGAAGGGTTAGGTAAGTGCTCCTCAGGGCTGGGTTCTCCACTTTCAGGAGGCCACGTGACAGCCACATTCGGGTATTTTAGGCGGCTTTACATTCAAGAATTCTGGCTACCTGAAAGCATCTACTGTTTCTCTTCAGGCTTCACAGATGCAGCCCGACTTGCTAATTATTTCTAGCATTTTTTTCTGTTAGACATACAACATGATAACAGGCCGTGCTGCCCAAATACACCCATTAAACTTACAATGCCTGAACATTTTGGAGAGTGGGAGGAAACCGGAGCACCCAGAGGAAACCCACTCAGACACAGGGTGAACTCATTGCAGACAGCGACAGATTCGCATCTGGGTCACTGGTGCTGTAAAAGCGTTTCACTAACCGCTATCCTATCCTTGCCGCCATTTTGTTTTAGCTATTTTATCCAACTTCAGTTAATAGACTGAAACATAAAAAGTCTGCAGATGCTGAGATTGTAGTAAAAACACAGAAATCCTGGAGGAAGTCAACATACAAGCTAAAGATATATAACCGAGCTGAAGCCCCTCTTCAAGGTATGAGTATAAAGCAGGCAGGCATCTGAAAAATAAAAGAAAGGGCAAGGGAAGGGGTACAGATGAACAGCCAAAAGGTCAATTAATATGCAGATTTAATTAGGTGAAAATTGCCCTTCACCGTTTTTAGAAATCTTTTATTAGATCCATCATGTTTTAAAAAAATTGATTGTCATGTGTATGACCTGTGATCCAAATTCACCTTAAGAACAAAGTAAATGATTTTAAAGAGAGTCATTTAGCCAATTGGTCTCTCATTCCCAAGGCAATATACAGTTTACTCTCAGCTACCGTGACTGGAAAAAGAAAGAAATTGCTTTTATATGGAGTTTTGTGTATGCTCAACCCACCCTAATGCCCTTCATAGGCAATCCGTTCATTTGGAAGAGGTCTCTGTTGGAAATTCAGCTAAACACAGCAGGCTACAAGGTTAGGGTTAAATTAAATGATGCGAGGTTCAATGAGTGGAACACCTGCATCTCAACATCCAAAAACAGAATCCTTCATGTCTCTCATGAGTCTCTTATTCCATTGCCTTTTACCTGTTACAGTGGAACCCTGTTATAACGCGGTAGTTTGGGTCCAAAAAAATGCATCACCGAAAAAAATTGGGTTACGTTAAATCGGGGTTCTCAATAAATCGTTGTAGTTACAGTTGAAATTAAAACATAAATTAATTTTTAATAAACTGACCGCCCATAGTCCTCACTCCTGGCGGCAGCCCAAAGTCCATGCTCCCCACAGTAGCCCGACGCCCAAGTCCAATGACTCGTCACATTATATCCCGATTCATGTTAAATTGGGGTGAGTTAAATCATGGTTCCACTGTACAATATCCAGCCTCATCTCCAATGGACGAAAGCACAATGAGCAGCAGAAGGTTTGGTTTATTTCATCATGGAATTAAGAGACAAATAACGCTCATGTGGCAGATTCTGTGACCAGGCAAAACCTACACTCCCCCGGTATGTTTCAAATGGTGGGAGGAAATTGGAGCCACCGGGGTAAATCCACGCATACATGGGGAAAAGTACAAACTCCTTACAGACAGTGCAGGATTCAAACCCCGGACCCAATCGCTCACGCTGTCAAGGCATTGTGCTCACCGCTATGCCAAGTGTGCCACCCCATGTGGTCAGTAACATGGGAGGAATGTAGGTTGATGCTTGAACAGAAGCTCAATGTGCTGAAGGTCCTTTATCTATACTGTATGATGGTATGGCTTTACACCAGGAAGAATGGTCTTTGTCTTCTCTGAAATAATAGGGTGTAGTCATTAACATCTACCAGTTTGACACCTGGTCTGACAGACATCGATTTTGCAATTAATATGTTGTGAGAATTGGTTGGGTGGAACCTGAAACTTGGTCCAGGTGTTCAGTAACACCTACTTGCTGATTAAATCCTTTCATAAACTATTGAACGCCAGAGATTTTAGGTCATATCAATGCAGATACAGACTTTTCTATATAGCTTGAAATCATTCTAGACTGGTGTCATTGTGAAGGTATTAATCTATTCACAAAAACATATAGAATAGTTGCAAACAGAAGTGTAAACAGGGTTCACACAGTCACAAATGCTTGGACAATAGGCACTCACCTTCTGCAGATATATATTCACAACTAATACACAAACAAATCAAAGAATTAGGGGGCACAGACATAAGCCAAAGCATATTAAACAAGCATAAATAATTACATCTCTAAACGATAGTTTTGCACATTCTTTACGAAAAAGCTCTTGGATAGCACTTTTTCTATAAATTGTTCATTGTCGCAATATTGATGGGAGTTTGCAATCATTTTAATTCTAACCAGAGTAAGAAAACATAGTTTAACTCTTGGGCCCTTCCTTCATTATCAGAAAGATATTCCTAATGCAGTAAAATCCCCGTTATGCAGAATTCAAGCAACCAACAAAAAAAAAATTGCGGAAAATAAATACTGGTAGGTTAAAAAAAAATACAGAAGTTTAGCCCGCAATCTCAAGCAACCAGAAAATCCGTTCATCTACCAGTCCCCCATAGGTGCCAGATATCAGGGGTTATACTGTACAAAGCACAAGGCAATGTCCATTGCGACAATTGTCCAGCTCGACTACTTCAGGTGGAAAGATGTTGCCTATCTCTGTCAAAGTTCCCTTCATGTGTGGAGCAACCTGGTGCTCAATTTATTGAGAGATTTTCTTTCAATTAATTTTAATTAAGTTTGAGTGATCAGTCTCAACAAATACACTTAAGTTATAAACAGCTACCAGACGACAGAGTTATGTCCAGCACCATCTGGGGACCAGTTCTCTTTTGCCCATTGCGAGCTGCATGTTGACTGACAGTATCAGTACAGAACCTGTCATAATGAACATACTTTAAAAACAATAGTGGCATCAGGGCAATGGTAGATTGATGGACTGCAACACCCAGATGCTAATTTTAGGAAGCTGAACTACGTAATAGGCGCCATCTGATAAATAATTGAGCACATTGTGCCTTAAACATATTCTATATTCTCAGAGCAAATTATAATTATAATTAGATCTGCATTGTTGCCAAGTGCACAGTTTCCATCTGTATTCAGTAGACCTTTACCACACAACCTAGTTCCCCACAGGCCAGCTCACCTTCTCACTGCCGAATCATTTTTGCTTGCTTTACTAGACAACGATGCATTTTAATATATGTTCTGAGACAGACAAGGGAAACAATTCCAATTAACTACTTGATGACCCCATCCTTGCCCTGGCACTTCAATGGAATATTTTAGATTAGTTATGGAACGCGGAAATTCGAAAGTAAATTTGTAGCTCTGCATTTTTAAAATCTTCTTCCTTATGCTTTAGCACTAAAACATTCACAGGTGATCGTGATGGTTTAGGGATTTTCACTGGGTAGAAATACATGTAGAAAGAGGAGGAAGAAATTCCACCCCTCAGGTACAGAAACATGTTACATTTTTTACATATAGCACGATGACAGGCCATTTTGGCCCACGATCCCAATTAACCTACAACCCCCTTGTACACTTTGAACAGTGGGAGGAAACGAGAGCTCCCGGAGGAAACCCATGCAGACATGAGGAGAACTTACAAACTCCTTACAGACTGCGCTGGATTCGAACCCGTGTCCTGATTGCTAGTGCTGTCACAGCCCCGTTCTACCAAATGTGTTCTCATGCAATATGTGGGAGAGGGTAAGGGGTAAGCTGAGAAGTGATGGAGGAGAGGGCAGACGGTAATTCTCTGAAAGGAGAAGAAAGGGAAGGAGTCAGAGATAGGGAGAGAGGGGTGGGGGTTCATGGAAATTGGAGATGACACTATTGTTGCTGAGTGGTTGGAGGCTGCCAGGATGGAATACAAGCTACTGTTCCTCCAATTTGTGAGTGGACTTAGTTTGCCAGAATGCCTGAAAATGGATTCAGCCCTAAAAGACTTCCTATGGATGCTGCGAGACCTGCTAAGTTTGTCCAGCACATTTGAGTATTTCACTCAACCCCAGCATCTGCAGACCTTCCTGTTTCATTCTGTTATCGAGTCTGATCCATCCCTTAATTCTGTCTTGCAGCACTGGCTCCATTATGCCTCAACAGCTGCACCTACACCAGGCTAAGTTGGGTCTTATAGATAAGTGTCTACAAAATCTGAGACTACATCTTCTGGAATCAAGGAGTCATGGATGTCTGCAGAGAATTATGTGACTTCCGACTGTTAAGGCATGATGTTGACAAGAAAACGGAAGTGAAATGACCCCAGTCAACAGGTACGCAATTCACATTGAACCAATTTGGATCAGCTTACCCCTTCTTCCCGAATTCATCCCCCAAAGCCATAAAGTTGAATCTCACAGGCTACCCTGCATCACTTGATGGCAGTTAACACTGAAGCATAAAGATTGACTTTATGTGCAGTAACATGTCTCTTTGGAATATTCTTATTGTTCTTCTTTAATTGAAACTTCAAGAGTATCTGTGGATGTGCCAGAGGGTTTCTATGAATGAAATTTCAAAAAGACTATTGATAATTGTAGTTCAATGGCTGAGGCTCTGAGCAGCATTAAAATATGAAAGAATGACCAGTTCATGTGAAAGAAAGATGAAAGGAAACAATGCCTGCCCTCTAGTGTTCCATCCTGAATATGTATTTAAATTATAACATGATGTTGAAAGTTTTGGGGAAAGAGTCTGTGAGATTACCAGAGCTCAAGAGACCTGCAAGGTGTGTTCAGTTTATCGGTAATGGTTATGTCCGCGCCAAACATTTGGTCATGGGATGAATCGGGTTGGGCGTTCCAGTTCATGTTCAGTTTGATGGTGTCAACCTGTGGCTTCAATGTTAAGGCCTCCAGATAAAGGGTGGACCAGGGACTTGAGCTGGGATGGGGAGAGGAATTCAAGTCTAATATAAGCACTGAAATGTGATACTCGGCAATGGGGTTGATGGGGAAAATTACTGATTAAAAAGAAAGACTAATATAGCAAACCCCCCCCCCCCCCCAATATCTGACACCTATGGGGATTGGTAGAGGCCAGATTAATGAATTTTCCGGTTGCTTGAGATTCAAGATTCAATTTACTGTCATGTAATAAAACAGTGTTATATTACACAAAATTACTTTTGCCTCCTGTAAGGCACAGATTCACCATCAGCAGAAATTGCCTGGAGTGCCTCTTACAGTCAGAGAAAGAGAAGCAAAAGAGAGCCCCCCCCCCCACCTCGAGTCACCGAGTGCCCATAAATTCGCGTCCATCACTTCCACAGCTTCCTCAGCCACATAGAGTCCAGTCCAAACCATCTGCAACTCGAGCTCCAGATCCGAACCTCCAACACCACCAGGAACCCTTCAGCGCATTCGTCAGCCCCTCGCATCCCAGTTCCAATACCTGGTACCCCTTCAGACTGTTTCGAGCCAGTCTCCAGCAGTCCACAGCCTGGCGTGATTCCCCCGACAGTGGTCTCCAGCAGCCTGCAGCCTCCATGGGTTTATTGCCTCGAGTCACCAGCAGCCCTCTGCATGCGTTGGTCTTTCAGCGGCAGAGCCCCTTCACTGGACCTCCGCTGCAGTGGTCACCATACCATTGATCATCTCCTCTGCTTCTCCTTCTCAGACGGGGGATGATCTCCCCGTTTTTGACTGCCCTGCGCCAGTCCTCTGCTCCCCTGGAGTCTGCAACCCTTCGTGGCTGCTGCCGATCATTGATGCTGCCATCTTGGGAGACCCCATGGTCGCGGTATTTTAGATTGCGTGTTGCGTGATTGGTTAACAAACTGGTGGGGGGGACACCAATTTTAAACTTTTGTATTTTTTACCTATTTATTTTCCACAATTACTTTTGCTGCTTGCTCAAGGCTACCGGTTGCTTGAATTCTGGAAAACGGGATTTTACTGTGGTAACATAGCAATGCACAAACTACACATTCCCAAAGAAAATGGAGATGGGTGGATGGTGGTGAAGGTGAAGATTGGAACAAGGGATCAGACATGGGGATAAAGGGAACTTGTGATTAGAGAACATGAGAGAAGCTATGGTTGGGAGAGATCAAAGGCACCTTTGAACCATTAAAGGATGCACTCCTGATCCACCCAATAATACAAGAAATGCAGGTGTGTAGTTGCAAGGTCTGATATCTCCAGGCAATTAGCCATTCGGACCACTCGTGCTTTCTTTCATGGGTACCGTAATTTTAAGAATATTTCATTAAGATTTGTCTTTTTGCTAACATTCCGTTTCTTTGGAGTGAAATGGTGGATAACTTTTGTGGAAAACATGCCAGAGAAATTGCAAATGTTCTACAAATGCCCAAAGAAATCATCTAATTGGCTGAATATCATTCTTTTAAGTCATTATTCGGATTATCTGCACTACATCAAGCTGGAGAAAGGATTTAGATAACATGGTAACAACAGGGCCGACGAGAATCCTTGGCAAATCTCAATGCCCTTTGCTGCTGTCACCAATCTTGGTGTCCACTTGATCAGGTTTTGAGAAGGAAACCGAACTACGTCATTTTGGTCCTTCTGAAAGGTTTGTCAGAATTGGCCAATATGATCCCATTGCTCCTCTCTTGAGGAGGAGTCACAAATGTGATGGGACGAAAGACGGATTCAAGTTTTGAACCTGATGGAATGTAACGCAGGGTTCTAAAAGATGTAGCTGTAGAAATAATGAGTCTTTTCATTCTGATCTTCATTTTCAAAAGTGAATTGAAGAACAACTAAACCAACACTGCTCTTCAAGAGGGAGGAAATGAGAATGTTATTTATCAGTTCATCAGGAGATGTTGGAATCTATTATTAAGAAAGTTGCGACGAGACAGATAGAAATCAGAATATAATTCGGAGGAGTCAAAATATTTTTGAAAAATGTGTTAGAATTCCTTGAAGATGTGTGCACCAAAAGGAAGCCAATGGCTGTAGTGTATTTGGATTTCCAAGAAAGCATTTAGAGGTGAGTCTATCTAGTAATGTGGAAGATAAAAAGACAAAAAACAAAGAATAGGATTAAAAGGCCCTTTTCATCTTGTCAGCTAGGATTGGTGGGATCAGTGCTGGGCTTCATCTCTGCATAAGAATTAGAAACTGAAATAGATCATCTGACCTCTTTAAATCTGCTCCAGCATCTTGCCATCAGCTCCACTTTTCTGCAAGTACTGCCAATGCCTGAGTTTCCTCCATGCCCACAATCTGTCTCTCCCTGACTTCACTACATTCTATGATTCAGATTCCACGACTCTCCAGAAGATTCAAAGTTCTTTGATTTAAAAAAAGATCTTCTCCAGTGCATGCTTGAGATGCCCCGACCTCACTATTCTTCAACGATGCCTCTCAAGATCCAACATATTTCACAGAGAATCTTCAACCCACTAACTTCCTGGAGGTACAGGACCATCAAAATCAGGACCGCCAGGCTGGGAAATATCTTTTGAGTGAAACACAGAAGTCTACAGATGCTGTGATTGTAGTAAAAAACACATGAGAATTCTGGAGGAACTCAGCTGGTATCGCAGCATCCATAGGAGGTAAAGATATATCACCAACGTTTCGGGCCTGACCCCCTTCTTCAAGGAATAAGCAAAAAGAAGGGTTCAATAATATGTCTTTACCTCCTGTGGATGCTGCGAGACTGGCTGAGTTCCTTCAGCATTTCTGTGGGAAATAACTTTGTCTCATAGCCTGTGAGATTGATGAACGGTATTGAGTAATCCTGGGTCTCTTATTAATGAAATTAATTCAATTATTTTAGAATATTTCTACATAGTTATCTTATATTTTATGTATGTATATATGTGATTATTATGTGCAGTGTGAGAAATGTATTATATGTGCATGTGTATGGACTGTAGTCTGGAGAAATGTTTTGTTGAGTTGTATACAGGTGTGTACAGTCAGATGATAAGAAAATTCAACTTGATCTTGAAAGCTTAGCAACACTTACATTTTTGTTCATCCCTATTTGCCAACCAGGACGAACCACAATTCCTTACTGATAAAGTGCTTAAGATGAGGAAAGGCATGTAGTAAAAACACAATGCTGGAGAAACTCAGCAGGTCAAAGAGTGTCCTTTATATGGCAAAGATAAAGATACAGAACTGACAGTTTGGCCTTGAACCCTTCATCGAGGTATGGAAAAAATGTTGGCATGAATGTACCTGTTGGAGTTTAGGAGAGTGAAGAGGTTTGAAACTGATGAGATCTTGAGGGGTCCTGATAAGTTGGAGGTGGAGAGGACTGGACAATCAAGATCCAGGGGTCATTGCATAAAATGAAGGGTTTCCCATTTAAGACAGAGGAGAGGTGACTTTTTTTCTCTCTCAGAGTTGAGATTTTGTGACTCTTCCTCAAGGGGCAATGCAAGCAGAATACTTGAATATTTTTAAGGCAGATATATACAGATAAAGGTGATTGGTCAATATTACTGGAAATGGCCAGAAAGCAGAGTTGAGGTTATAATCCAAATGAATGTTCATATGTTGCAATGTGCTGAACGAGGATGTGTGCAGGAGAACGAAAATACAAACAAATGACTATGCTGTGTAATTTAGCGTTCATCTTGTTTTTGATAAAATATCTAACCAACAGCTGCCCTTTTTTCCTCTGGATATGATGGGTGGAGGTATGCTCTCATGAAGGGCAGGAAGTACTCATAGAGTATAGCTACCCAGTTGGAAAGTTGACCCAGAACTGCAGACATTTGTCAATCTTGGACTGAAACCCAAGGTCATGTTTGTCATGGAGCACTGTTCATTATTCTTGGAGCATCACTGGCACAGGCAAAATCAAACAAAGGTTCAGAACAATACTTGAAGAGGCAACCGCTGAGTACTCTTTGCCTTTGGTTTCTCTTTCTGCTCTGGATTGAGCTTTAGGTCCAATGGGGCAAAATTACCTCATGCAATAAAAGCCAATTTTGTTCTCATTGGGCATTCAAGCTCATACCAAGATTACAAGAGCAGTTTTTAAACCTGATGGATGAAATGAGCACTCCTCCACATCAATAACCATCAAGCCAAGTCATTGATGGTCAGTCGTAAATAGCAGAGACATGGGATTTCATCCTTCTCTGCAGACTGGCTTTCTTGCACACAGACAACATTGGGTGTGAACCAATCGAATGGACGAGATGCTAATTGAGCATTGCACGTGGATTTATATCAGCAGAATGGTGCACATTATGAGTAGGTATGTCATAAACATACCTACTTTTCATCAACAAAAGTTGTTGCATGCTCAAGGAGTAATTCAAAGTTTTTGCACGCTCTGCCAGGAAGATCTGATTTATGTTTTATGATTGATTTTGCCGCACATTTTAAATTTCCTGGCACATAAAAGATATGCACCATAACAACTGAATTTCTAGCTCAGTATTTTTCTGAAACATTTTTGCCATATGAAAATGTATAATTTCTTTGACTTCAAAAGCCTTACCACTACTATCAGTTTAGCCTCATCAGAATTACAACATTGACTTAATTGACACCCTGTCCATTTTTTCCAAAATCATTTCATTTTCCACTTGAAACTGCATGGCATTGAAATCTCATCGCTGTTCCTGATAGACTGCTTTTATTCACTGCAAATTAGAAGTTCGCCATTTCCTGTTTTATGTCTCTGTGACTTCCCATAAAGTTCTGTCTAAGGCCTTTGAGAATTTTAGCTTAAGAAAACAAACAAAGAAGCCAAGGAAAACAGTGCGAGGATTGTGAAGGTCAGTCATCTCTTGGGTTCACTTCGCCCGTGTAAGAAAAAAAGCATTTCACAAATCCAGGAAGCAAGAGCGCAGAGACATTACATGCGACCATGGGGATTGGGTGGTACAGTAATTTAGTCGTTCATTCAAAAAATGCTGTCACTTCAGTTCTGGTTCAGGGAATTAAATCTATCTCAGCTTAAGGAATGAGACTTCCTATAGCTCTAATGGTCAATAAGGGTAACAAATGAAATTAATTCTGACAGCCTCAATCCATCTCATAGTGGGAACAAGAAACATTAAAGATTTACAATTATAAGGTGATTGTAATTATCATGGGATACCCAAAACCAAAAACATAGTTTAAAAGATGTAGTTATTAAGAACATAAGAAACTGGAGCAGGTGTAGGCCATCCTGCCCGTCGAGCCTACTGCCATTCAAAGGTTCAAAGATGGAGTTTGTAACTACAGCCCTCAGAGACCTGTGCTGCCAGTGAGCAACATCTGTAATCCAAATACCATGACATAAACTGGTTTCATATTGACAAAACATTTAAATATCCGCATC
This sequence comes from Narcine bancroftii, assembly GCF_036971445.1. Taxonomy (NCBI): domain Eukaryota; kingdom Metazoa; phylum Chordata; class Chondrichthyes; order Torpediniformes; family Narcinidae; genus Narcine; species Narcine bancroftii. Next base: position 93,846,239 of record NC_091480.1, on the reverse strand, counting down.
TTACCATGTTTTCAGCAAAAATAAGGTACATTTGGTAATCTAAAGCCATATCAGAACAACCTGATCATTTGAAGCACACCACTGACTAATCCAGTCTCTGACCCATAACTTAGATATAATTCTGCATTGTCAACGGTGGTATAGTAGGATTATGGCTAAGATACACTATTGTATCCTGAGGCCAAGGACAATTGAATTGAAACACATGTTTAAATTGTGTGGCAGCTGTTAGGGAACTTGAATTCAACTATTTAAACAAAGCTGGAATAAAAATACTACTCTTCGCTATGGTGAACATAAAATTGTCTAATTATTGTTTAAATACCAAGACAAGCATTTCCTCCCTTTGAAACATCTGTTAGCCATGCCTTTGTCACCTCCAGATTATTCTAAAGTTTCACTGGCTAGTTGTTCAGTCTTTATCCTGGTTGAATATTTGCTTGCGTAAACCTTGCTTACAATCCTGCACCAAGGCCACTCATCCATTCGTTCTTATTCTCAAATCTTTATTGCTTCATGACACCTCAAGGTTAAAGCCCTCACACTTACACTTAAAATCTCTGATGCAGATCCTGTCTATCTTCATATCTGTATTCACCACAGAAATAGGCCTTTTGGCCCAACATATCCATGTTGACCATAGAACACAGGACATTGCAGCACAGTACAGACCCTTTGGCCCACGATGTTGTGCCAATCTACATAAATTCAATCAAGAATCTAATCCTTCCTTATCTCATACTGATAACCCCCTAGTTTTCTTGCATCCATTTGCCTGACTAAGAGTCTTTTAAAAGTCTCAATTGTACTTGCCTCTACCACTACCCCTGACAACGCATTCCAGGCACCCACCACTCTGTATAAAAAACATACCCTAACATCTCCCCTAAACTTTGCTCCCCTCACCTTAAACAGATGTGCTCTAGTAGTTTGCTACTGTTTCCCCAGGAAAAATGGATGTCTCCCTCTCATAGTCTTGTAGGCCTTTATTAATTGAACTCTCATATTTCTTCACTCCAAAGAAAAATGCCCTAGCTTTGTTAAACATATAAGACCCATCTCAAATCTAGGCATCATCATGGCAACTCTCCTCTGCACCTTCTCCAAAGCTTCCACATTTTTCCTGTAATGCAGTGACCAGAACTGATCACAATATTTAAAGTGTGGCCTAACCAGAGTTTTATAGAGTTTCAACATTACCTCATAACTCTTGAGCTCAATCACCCAACTAATGAAGGCCATCATACCATAAGCCTAACTACCCTATCAACATACAAGGCAACCTTGAGAGATCTATGGGCTTGGACCCTCAGGTCCCTCTGTTCTTCAGCACTGTTAAGAATCCTGCCATTAACCATGTAGTCTCCTTTCATGTTTGACCGTCCAAAATGCATCACTTCACATGTATCCAGTATGAACCCAATCTGCCACTTTTCCACCCACATTTGCCTCCCGTCAATATCACGTTGTAACCTACGACAACCTCCTACATTATCCACCAACCTTTGTGTCATTTACAAATTTACTGACCATCCCTCTACTTCTTTATCCGGGCCATTTAAAAAAAATCACAAAGAGCAGGAGGGTCACAGAACAGGTCCCCATGGAATTTCATTAGTCGCTACTCTTCAAGCAGAATACAATCCATCTACGATGACCCTCTGCTTTCTGCACACAAGCCAATTCTGAATCCGCACAGCCAAAAGTTTCATGGACTTGATGCCTTATGCCTTTCTTAATGAGTCTGCAATGGAGGACCTTTTCAAATGCCAAACTAAAATCCATATGCACCGCATCTACTACCACTCCTTCATCAATTTCTTTTGACATTTCCTCAAAAGCTCAATTAGGCTTATGAGGCATGATCTGCCCCTCACAAAGTTATATCAACCATCTGTACTTATCCCATTTACCAGTACTTGGTCTTTAGCTGTCCATTCCTTGGAGTTTAAGTGCTCATCTAAATATGTCTTAAATGTTGTGAGACTGTCTTCCTCTACTACCTTCTCAGGCAGTGTGGAGTGGAAAAGTTCTTCCTCAGACCCTTTCTAAATTTCACCCTTTGCCCTAAACTGATGCCATCTAGTTGCAGACACCTCAAATGTGGGCAAATGATTCCTATGATCATATCAACGTCCCTCATAATTTTCATCATCTGGTCCTTTCAGAGCCTCTTCTATTCTAAGAAAAACATACCCAATGTTAATCTGTGAATTACCATTGCCCAGAGGTTGAACTGGCTATATACCCAATTTGGCCACAAGAGTAGGTCAGAGGCTAAGAATCCTGGTGTGAGTAATTCACTTTCTAACTCCCCAGATCAAGCCCATGGCTCAAGTCAGGAGTGTGATGGAACACTCTGCAATTGCCTGGAAGATCACAATTTAATGTCATGCAGGACACAGCAACTTCTTTAATAAGGACCCCATCCACAATCATCCACTCACTTCACCACCCATGCACAATAGCCGCAGTTTGTATTATCTACAGGATGCACTGCAACAAGGACTCCTTCCAAACACAGGACCTCTATCAGTTAGAAGGAGAAAGGCAGCAAAATCACGAGAACATCACATCTAAGGGATTGGCTTCCAAGACACAAACCATCCTGACTTGGACATTTCTTGCTATTCTCCTCTGTCACTGGATCAAAATCCTAGAAGTACCTCCTTAACAGCATTACGTTCACACTTCAAGGACAATAGCGGTTCAAGAAGAAAACTGACTTCCACCTTCTCAACAAAAACGAGGGGTTCAGCCTGTGAAGCCCACTTCCGTTGAATGAATTTTTAAAAGAAGGTGTCATCCCAGGCAAAATAATAGTAAATCGTTGCACCCTCTCCAATCCAGACATGCCCTTCTTATAATGTGGCAAACAAAACTGGACTCCATATTCCAATTATAGCTGAACCAAAGTTTTATGCATTTGCACAATTACCTTCTTAGACTCTACTGGCTATTTGAGGGGAGCATTCCATAAGACTTCTGCACCACCTGATCAACATTTGCTGCCACCCTCAGGGAATCTTATACATCAAAGTACTTTGTTCCTCAGCCCTCCACGTTGCTACCCTTCGTACTGCACCTACTTCCCTTCCTGGGTCTCCCAAAGTTCAACATTCCAACCTTGCTGCTCAAATTTTAATCATTCTGATTCCACCATTGATATCAAAAGTTTTAGATTCCAGGCTCTAGAATTAACTTAACTCATTCCTCCACATCCTTCTCCTTCCTTACGATCTTCTCATTCAGCTCTTCTCATTATATTTTCCTCACGAACTTGTGGAGGTTTGGTATGTCACCAGATTCTCTGGCAAATTTCTACAGATGAGTTGTGGAAAGTGTGATGACCAGCTACATCACAGTCTGGTCTGGGGACACCAAAACCCCCGAGCACAAAGCCCTTCAAAAGGTGAGCGACAGAGCCTAGGACATCACAGACAAAACCCTCCCCACCATCAAGAACATCTACAGGGGACGCTGCCATCGGAGAACAGCAACAATCATCAAGGATCTGCAACACCCAGCACACGCTCTGTTCTCGCCTCTACCATCAGGAAAGAGCTATAGGTTCCACAAGACTCATACCACCAGGTTTAGGAACAGCTGCTCCCCCTCCACCATCAGACTCCTCAACAGCAAACTCAATGAGGGACTCATTTAAGGACTCTTACTTTTGCACTTTGATTTTTTTTTCTCTCTTTGTATAATGCACGGTTAGTTGTTTACATTCATTGTCTATTTACAGTTCTTTATTTGTTTCTATGTGTATGTTGTGTACCCTTTTCCCCCACCCCTCCTACCTATAAAGTATGCTTGGACATCTGTAATAAACCATTTATTATTTTAAAACAAGTTTAATCTGTGTTCAGGACCATGATTGAAAAATCTGAAACTCAATGTAAGATTTCAGAGACTGAATGACTAATTGTTGAGCAACTAAAGTGTTGCCATTCCTCTCAAGCCTGGATTTCAATACTTTCACTGGAGGAATAAAGGAAAATACATTCTTACAGCTTGCAGAGAAATTGGTAGCTTTGACTGAAAAAAATGTATTCAATATAATTTTACATGTGGAGTAGATTCAAAAACCCATCACGGGTGTACGTTACTAAGAAGTGAATCAGCAGGTTGTCTTTTTTCAACAATCTAACACTGGTGTTTCAACAAGGTATTCACTGTTCGGCCAATACATTAACTCGTACATTTGGCATTGATCCTTACACTGCGCACAACAGTGTCTATTGTCTTCATGGTCAAGCAAGAATGTGATTGATTAGTGGGATGAACCATTGTGTTCTCGATGAAGACAAATTAACCCAGGATTCTGCGTTGAGAGAGATCCCGATGGACACTGGCCCTAGTGTTTGACAAAGAAGGTGAAACTGCAATCGTACTTCAGTTTCTGTCCCTGAAAACAACTGGAGTACTGATCATTGAATAAAGTTGAATGTTTTTTTTTATAGATTAGTCTATAATTATGTTAAGAGTTAAGTGTTCCCAGACCATTCTTCCCACATGCCCAACAGTTGACACAATTATTAAAGTATATTACACTCTGTTTATGGTTAAAGGTGTGGTGTTTGGTTGTACGAGGTTGGCAGCCTCTAACAAACAAAATGCAGGAGCATTAAAATTAAGTGTCATTGAGCCTCGTGTTAAATGAATAGTGTTAATGGAGGGATAAATAGCTTGAATCCACTGAAGGAAGAAACAGTCATCTCCCCAAATCTCAAAACTGCATCCCTAAAGAGTTTTACACTTGCTGCACCCTGGAGTGTATAAAATGTGATGGGATAAAAGGTAGTGGACACAGCCCAGAACATTGCAGCAAAACCCTCTCCACCATCGGGAACATCTACAGGGAATTGTGCCGTTGGAGAGCAGCAGGAATCATCAAGGATCCAGATCACCCAGAATGCATTCTGTTCTCGCTGCTCCCATCAAAGAGGTGCAGGTGCCACAAGACTCGCACCATCAGGTTCAGCTATCCCGCCACCATGAGAGTTATTGAAGGACTCTTACTTTTTGCACTTTATTGAATTTTTCTCTCTCCCTGCATTGCAGTCATTGTTTACTTGTCTACCTTGAGCACAGTTTTTTTTTCACTACCAATTAGTGGTAATTCTGGCGCCCGCAGGAAAAAAGAATCTCAGGGTCGTATGTCACATATGTACTCTGACAATAAATCTGAAATCTAAAAGAGATGGAAAATATCTGCTTAAAATTTCTGCTATTTCCCCGTTACTAATACTCCTGTCTCAAGTTTGAAAAGACCAACATTTACTTTTTCTACTCTCTTCCATTTACCAAGATGTGGAAATTCTTATCTGATTTTATATTTCTTGCTAGTTTACTCCCTCCTGCTTTGTCAATTTCATTGCTGATTTCTAAAATTCTCCCCTGATTACTCTTGGCAAATTGTTAGGCCTTTTATTTCATTCGTGTACCAGAGTTAGCCAGAGATCAATTCCTCTTCCATGCAGTCTACTCAATGGAATGCTTCACTGTTAAATGCTATGAAATATTTCAGCCGGTGCCTTTCTACCTAGACACCCGTCAATCCAATTTCCTAATCTACATCTCTCCCATCAAACCTATGAAATTGTCCTTATTTAAATTTTAGACAGATGTTTACTCTTCTCCAATTGGATGTGAAATTTAATTATGTTATGATCACTCTTCCTCAGAGGATCTTGATTCTATCATGCTATGATCACTGTTTCCCAGAGGGCATCAAGAAAAGTATCCCCACAACAAGACCAATATGCACATGCAAAGAATTTTCAGTTAGGGAAAAGAGACAAAATATGTGGAAGATTTATGTGAAGGGAATTGTCTGCTCTTTCTCAATAGGTGGGCTCTGAAGTGCTAAATAATCTTCGTCATTTGCTTTTATTTTGAGATTTAAATTGTAGAATTAAATAGCATGGAATATCTCTTCAGATGATCCAGAGCAGAGTCCAAAATGGCAACCAAAGGAACTGCCAATGCCGGAAATTTAAAATGAAAGCAGAAAATGCTGGAGACACTCAACAGTTAGGGAGAAACTCTGGAAAGAGCAACAGACCCAGGATTGGTACCACTTATGAAGGATATCAGTCCCCAAATTTTACCTGTTTCCATTTCCATAGACGCTGCTGGCCCTACTGAGTATTTTCAGCATTTTCTGTTAGGTGGACCAAAAAGAATAAGTGTGTTATTCACCATTAAAGAAAATGTTGTGAGGATAGAGCTAACATATATTAAAAAAAACATTTTCTGAAATACTCAGCAGGTCAGGCAGCAGGCTATGGAGAAAAAGCATTCAACATTTCATGCCAAAAACTTTCTTTAGAACAGAGAACAAGAATAAGTAGGTACTGACACTTGCTATCCTGAAGTATGGTTACTCTTTGGTGACATACATTCATTATGGGTCATTCTTTTATTATCTGCCATAAGAACAGAGAGTCAACTCAAGATAGCACCTTCACCTCTCACTCTGCTGAGCTACAGTGGGTTTATTAATTCCACCCCCCCTCCCACCCCCCCGGTTTGAGAAAAATCAGAAAGCACTCAACTTGCCTTCCATGCTTACAAGTGAAGAAGTCATTTCTCTCTGCCCACTATTATTTTCACATGGGAAGGTATCAACTATTTTGTATGGTTACCAAAAAGAGGAATGTGAACCATGCTTATGAGAACAATTAACAGCTTAAGATTCACCATTGTAACAAAGAGAGGGTCGAGTCATATTTAAGGCTTGGCTTTATCCTCAGAATAGAAATTATTTCTTGTAGGAGAGAACAAAGATTAAATTTTGGATAAATACCCACCACCAGGAGTTTAATTACTTCTTGGGCCTGAAGTTGTTTATTGTGTTTTTTATAGATTTGGGACAATTGTCCCTTTGGTGGAAATTAACTGTCACTGGATCAGTCCATGAGATCAATCTCTTAACGTTCTTCCTGATGTGTGGACTACAAACAGAATTCCTCAATCTATCAACACTGCTCATGCCATCACTGTGGGAACAGGCAGCAAGGCAGTCAGAGCCACCAAAGTTAAGAGGAAGCAAATGAAACCAAAATTAATTAAATGAATTGCAAGTGAAAGCTGATCTGTACTGGTGGAAATCTACCCTCTGGGTTTTGTGGTGTTTTCTTTAGTTAATGGGAAAAGGGCCCTTTCATTCTGTTATTCAAATCCACGTCAGTCCACTAGCTGTGTCGTTTGGCGGCATTAACTTCAAATGAGTGGGAATCACACAGTCTTAGTCTGCAACGATAACCTCTCTGATTACGATGGATATCAGAGTTTTACAGGAAGAGCTATATACAGTGTCTTCTCCTTTGCTGTCAAACAAGGATTTTTGAGAAATAACTCATTTGGTTTAGAATTTCTATTTTAATATCCAACACTGACAAAAAAAAATGTAGATTAACGTCTGTATTCTGATCTTATTTTTATGCACAAGTGTTGTCAGATATTTTTTGTTTGTTTCCAAACCAAAAAGGCTCTGAAAAGAAAGGACCCTTATGAATATAATGTCTTCCAGGATCTTAGGACATCTTAATGCTCTGCAGACAATGAAGTCCTTTTGAAGTGCAGCTCACTTTTACACAGGAAATTAATTTGCACACAGCAAAGTCTTGGAAACAACGATGCTATAATGATAAAGTAATAGTCTGATGCTAAAAAAAAGAGATTCATTACAAGAGTCACCATTAATCATTTCAGTGGAACACCACCACCATAAATCTGATCACCCCCATGCCCACTGATTAATGTTTTCACAAATTGTGGGCTACAAGAGAAATTATGTCAAGAATTAGGACTGGGGGTGAATCCAGGAGGTCACAAGATTGTAAAAGGTAGCAGACACAGACCAGGACATTACAGGCAAAACCCTCCCCACTATTGAGTACATTTTCAGGGAACACTGCTGTCGGAGGGCAGCAGCAATCATCAAAGACCCACCCCACCCAGCACAGGCTCTGTCCTCGCTGCTACAATCAGGAAAGAGGTACAGGTGCCACAAGACTCACACCACCAGGTTCAGAAACAGATGATGCCCTTTCACCATCAGACTCTTCAACGACAAACTCAATCAGTGATTTATTTAAGGACTCTTACTTCGACGCATTATTGATTCCCCCACCCCCTCTCTGAATTGCACAGTCAGTTGTTTACATTTATTTATTTGTCTCCATGAGTGTATGTTATTTATCGTATTTTTGGCACTATCAATAAGTTGTAATTCTGCCTCGCCCGCAGGAAAAAGGAACCTCAGGGTTTTATGTGATGTCATCTGTATTCTGACAATAAATCTGATATCTGAGTCTCTGCAATGCATTCTGCAGATAGTTCATTCTACACCCACATTGTGCCAGAAATGGAGCCCTTTTACTTCTTTTGCAAGCTGCACAGTCCCTTGAGCTTAGTACAAATATTCTGTCTTCTCTGGTGCAAGGGGACTGAAGGGGAAAGCTGATTGATGTCCTGATAATGTGTTGGAGAGTAACTGGGAAAACATTACTCCAGAAAGAATCAATGAGAAGCAATACAATCTCAGGTTTAATCCAAAAAGCAGAAACAATAACTTCAAAAGTGTTCTTGGAAAATGAAATACAGGTACATGATCCTTTATCCGGACATCTAAAATCCGGAAGGCTCCAAAATCCGGCAAGTGGGGACCAGCGGTTGGGGGAGGCTGCCGAGGGACCGATGATTGGGAGAGGCGGCCGAGGGACCGGCGGTTGGGGGAGACTGCCAGACAGCCAAGGGACTGCGGATGGGGAGATGGCCGAGGTACCGGCAGTTGGGGGAGGCGGCTGAGGGACTGGTGGTTGGGGGAGACTGCCGGGCGGCCGAGGGACCGCGGTTGGGGGAGACCGTCGGGGGACTGGACGGGGGTGGGGGTGGAAACGGCAGCACAATTCAGGTGGGATTTCCAAATTCTGGAAAAATCCGAAATTTAGAACACAACAGTCCCCCAAGGGTTCCGGATAAAGGATTGTGTGCCTGTATGTTGTTTTAGGTACAAGTGTCCTATGTCAAACATACCGTTCAAGAAGGAGAAGACTGCGAAACATAAAAGATGTTTCATTTCCTGGAGTGAATATGACAAAATTTTTCTGATTGGTTAATGGCAAAAAGCAATAGTTTGTTCATTTGGGATTTAAAAAAACTCTTTAAGACGTAATTTGAAGTCAGAGTGAGAATGTTACATAACAATTGACAGAAATCTTGAAAAAAACATTAAACAGAAATAGGAGCTGGGTGCTCATGGAGTTAAAATTGTTCTGAAAAGATTATTCAAACAAAACATCATTCATGAAGTGAAATGGCTAACAAAAAAATATCCTCAATAATTACCCTTACCCGAGAACAATACACTGGAACATGAAAGAACACATTGTCAATAATAATGCACTGCTATCTCTGAATTGATTCTGTGCTTCTCTTTTCCTGAGACAGAAACTTCAGAAAAGGTTACAGTATTGTGATCAGTCATTCTCTGTGGTTAAAGGGTTTGGTTAGACAATATTTTTTATTAGTAAACAGAAATAAATCAACCCCACCTAAAAGGTTGTTATTTTTTGGAATGTTTCGAACCTTGAAAGGATTTATATGTCTGGTCAATAGCCTGAGGAACGATCTTACATGCGGTCCTTGTGTGCAGCATATCCTCAGTCATAAATCCTCCCTGAGGTCAATAGCCTGTCATATTGTGGTCTCCTTTGGAACGGGGGCCCAGGAAGGGGAAAGGTAATTACTGGTATCAACTGCTGTGTCTCCAATTTTGACGACAGATAAAATGTTAGACGATGAAATGAACCTGGCCTGTGTTTGTACATGAAATCTGTCACGTGAACATTTGTCTTGGAATACATTTTAGTTCTCTTTTATATGTTTTAGAAAGCAACATGTCAGTGAGTCATTGTTCGCTAGGTAAAGAGGAAATGTATTTTTGCTGATCATTCAACATAATGACCCCTTAGGTGTTAATAAGATTGTTTCCATAGCAACATTATCCCTTTTCACAATTTTTGTATTAAGAGAGAAACTGGAGGAATAGCTCTGCTCGTTGGAGGCCAAAACACTGACATGTATAGCTATTTCAGATTTAGTGGCAGAGTACATAATATCGTATACAACCCTGAGATTCTTTTTTCCTGTGGGCACAGCAGAATTACAAAAAAAAATTGTACTCAACCTACACATGTAAATTTTTTTTTAAAGTAAACAAACTGACTGTGCAATGGAAAGAGAGAAAAAAAATCAATTAAAGTGCAAAAGTTAGAGTTCTGAAATGAGTCCCTGATTGGGTTTGTTGTTGAGGAGTCGGATGCTGGAGGAGGAGCAGCTGTTCCTGAACCTGGTGGTGTGAGTGTTGTGGCACCGATACCTCTTTCCTGATGAGAGCAGCAAGAATGGAGCATGTGCTGGGTGGTGTGGATCCTTGATGATTGCTTGAGACTTACACTACCAGGTTGAGTAACCCCTCCACCATCAGACTCCTCAACAACAAACTCAATCAGGGACTCATTTAAGGATTCGTACTTTTGCATTTTATTGTTTTTTTTCCTTCTCTTTGCATTTGTTAGATGTTTACATTTGTTTATTTGTTTACATGTGAATGCTGTGTACATTTTTTTACACTACCAATAAGTGGCGATTCTGCCTCACCCGCAGGGAAAAAGAATCTCAGGGTTGTAAGTGATCTCATTTACATACTCTGACAATAAATCTGAAATCTGCTCTCCAACACTAGCATTCCTTGTAGAGAGTTCGCATCTGTGATTCTCACTGGAGTTTATATCCCCCCCCCCCCCCACCGATCCCAATTACAAACAAGCACTTGCAGATTTGCATGGTGTGGTCAGTAAACAAGAGATGGCCAGGCCCGATGCACTACAAATCTTTGTTGAAGACTCTAACCAAGCTTGTGTCAGGAAAATCCTGCCTACCTACCTTCAGCATATAACATGTTGTACCAGAGGTCCCAGCACACTTGATTACTGCTACGCCAAGATAAGGAAAGGCTACCTTTCTTTCCCAACACTTTGGCAAGTCTGATCACCTGGCTGTCCTCCTTCTGCCTTCATACAGACAGAGCCTAAAAAGAGAGGCTCCAGAGGTCAGGACAGCTTGAAAGTAGTCACAGGAGGCTGAAGAACAGTTATAGGACTTCCTCGAGTCAGTGGATTGAGTGGCATTCAAGACCTCTGCTGAGAATATGAACGAGTACACCGAGGCTGTCGTACACTTTAACAAAACAGCTGTAGATGACTGTGGCCCCACTAAATCATTCATGGTTTTCCCCAACCAGAAGCCCTGGAGGAACAATTAAATCTGGAACCTACAGACAGCCAGATCCCAGGCATTTAAGGCCAGAGATCCATATCAGGTAAGAAGGAGCAGGTATGACCTGTGGAAATCTATCTCCCAGACAAAGTGGAAAATCTGGATGTAAATGGAAACAACAAGGACATCTGACAGCTGTGGCAGGGCCTAAATGCCATAATCTGTTACAAAACCAAATCCAATAAAGTAGCTGATGGCAAAGCTTCTCTCCCAGAGGAACTCAGCGCCTTTTACACCCAATTTGATGACAGTAACAGCAAAGAACCATCCCCTCCCCATGTCCCCTGATGATCCCACCTGAGGATGCTGTGAACCCGAGGAAAACATCTGGCCCATATGGAGTTCCTGGCCAAGTACTAAAGATCTGTGCTGATCAACTTACAAAGATATTCACGGATATCTTCAATATCTCACTTCAGGTGGACTTGGTACCCACCTGTTTCAAACAGGTGCCAATCATACTGGTGCCCAAGGAGAGTGCAGTAACCTGCCTTAATGACTATCAACCAGTAGCACTTAGATCAACAGTGATGAAGTGTTTTGAAAGGCTGGTGTTGAAACATATCAGCTCCTGTCTGAGCAGTGACATGGACCCATTCCAGTTCATCTACGCAACAATAAGTCTGCGGCGGATGCCATCTCACCGGCCCTACACAAAGCCCTGGAACATCAGGATGTTCTTTATCGACTGCATTTTGGCATTTAACACCATCATCCCCTCAAAACTGATCAGCAAACTCCAAGACCTAGGAGTTAACATCCCACTGTGTAATTGGATCCTGAATTTCCTCACCTCCAGACCACAATCGGTGAAGATTGGTAAGAACATCTCCTCCACAATCTGCATCAGTACCAGAGCACCACAGAGCTGTGTTCTTAATCCCTTGCTCTACTCACTTTACACCTACGATTGTGTAGCTCAGCAGCAGCTTCCTGTCCAGGTCCCTCTAACTCCCTTGGAGAACACTTGCGCATAATTGCAACACCCATTCATCCCTGACCCACACACTCCTCAGTGGTTGAAAGATAACTAGTTGTGTTGTGCTGAGACAACATAGGCCCAACTTCCTGAAATCAGAATACTGAGGAAAGCTGCAACTGACAGGAGAGCCTTAATCCCTAACACCCACTGTTAGAGAAATGGATTAAGGTCTCACAAAGGGCCCCTTAGCACTGTCGATGTTAATGGATTCTAGAGTTTTCTACAACAGCGCAATAAGGAGTTGCTAATTCTGTGAAAAGGTTGGAAAATGGATGCAAATTAACTTTCAGGGTGGTTTGACTTGCTTGGATTCTCAAAGTAAAACATGAAAGTTTGCAGATACCGTGGTTGAAGTAAAACTACAACACTGGAGAAACTCAGCTGGTTAAACCGTGAAGTTTATCTAGCAAAGATAAAGATACATAACCAATGTTTTGGGCTTGAGCCCTTCATCAAGGTATGAGCAAAATGTCGGCAGCCATGCGAACAAAATTGTGGGGGGGGGGGGGGTGGAGGGAGGGACAGGGAGGAGCACGGTCCCAAAGGCAGGAGTTAATAGGTGAATGCATTTTCAAAGGTTCTTCAAAACTTGGATTTTCAAAGGGTCTTTCTGAGCAACATTAGGGAAAGGGTCGAGGTAGGGAGAGAGGATTTGGAATGAATTTTATTTTATTTCAGGTTCTCTCCTCCTAGATAGTTTGAAATACAAATGTACACCATTTTCAGGCACCAAACTCCTCTGTTTCATTTCAAAGTTTCTTTTCCAGCCCTACGCTTAAGAACCAAACCCCTCTTGCTGTTCTGTAAATCTGCAGGGTCATTACAGAATGGAAAGCTACTTACAGCTAGGCCCCTTCTCTTCAGCTCAGATTACAGAGTACGATTACACGATATTTTTGTTCAATGATTCAGAGGCGTTCCAGTTGAAAAAAAAAGTAAATGCTGGCTTAACACGCGATGAGCCACCTTTCTTTATCCTCTGACTTCTTACACTCTATAAAAGCACTTGAAAGGGATTCCCTGCTCATATTCTCAGAAGTGTTAGAAATAGAAATGCCAACATGTTTTATCGACAGTTGAAGATTGCTGAGTTTGATCAAGTTCCCATTTAATAGGATTTAATGAAAATATTATTTTCCTGCAGATTTTCCAGAGATATGCATAATATGAAAACAAAATGCATTGGAGGGAAAAGAAGTAGTTAAATTTAGCATGAGATCATTCAGGGACATTGCCAGGAGGTGCTTATTCAACTCCAAGAGATGAAAAACACCTTGTCCTCACTTCTCCAAATAACCATTGAGGTGAAGGATCAACTGTAGGTTTCAAAACTGTGATTAACAAGGCAGGTTTTAAAGGTTCATGAACCAAGATGCAAGGTTCATGAACCATCATCTAATTATACTATATACTGGACAACAATTTTTTTTTCAAAAGGCTTGCTTCCTGAACACAAAGATAATTTCAGATTTGCTCTATCACGTAGGAATTTGGAGAGACATTAAATTAACTTTTATTGAACTTAGCAGTTTAATCACATAATGAAGCTGATACATTCAGCTAGTTCAACCGACCTAAAAAAATGTTTGCCACTGATTTTCATTTGTACTCAGCATCTGATGCCTCTCTTGTCAGTGTCAAACAATAGTCGGCCAGCAATGATGGATTCCAGTTGCCCTGATACTGAATCTCCATGGCCAAAATGTCCTGGTGAAACCTTTCACCTTGTTGGTCACTGACTGCACCGAGATCAGCAGGGAAGAACCCCAAGTGCGAATGCAGAAAATGCAATTTCAATGACTTCATGGCTTTGTGTGCTTGAAGCATGTTGTGAACCAGCTGGATGTAATTTGGTGCTTTGTAGTTGGCAAGATCATTCTCCACAACATCTTTAAATGCCTTCCATGCTATTTTATCCCACCTCACTACCTGACTAAGCATGCCCATTTGCATAGCACCAGCACTGAGTTCATGCCCAGACATGCTTGGACTGACCTAAACTGCTTGCTTTGTGGGCAATACACCAGTAGACTTAAAAATAGGACAGGAATCACAAAAAATAAGGTAGCAGTCGAAAACCATAAAATACACCCAAAAGTATTCAGGTAGAAAAATCTTCATTGTCCAATGTTAATGATAAAGCAGGCTCTGGGACTGAATGGGTCTCTCCTGTCCCCATTGGACATCCAGATTCAAGCAGCATACAATCAATGTTGTTATGTTTAATGGCCACCATTTCTGACTTCTGCATGGTGTTCCATAAACCCTGATCACCCAACCTTAACTTACAAGGACACTGACGTCCGTGTAACTGTCCAAACAAATGGGGACATGCAAATTATTTTAACAGTGTGGAAAATTGGAACCATTACAAACTGAACTTTGACACTCATGGCTATTTTTCTGACCGACGACACCTCTGAAAAGTACCTCCAGTTGCCAGGGTCAGTGCCAGATGACTGTGAATATCATATGTCATCATTCAAACCAATCCCAGCCTCCAATGAGACCTACATGATTTCAGCTGCCAGTGATTCTCTCTCCAATTCAGGGAAATTTGAGAAATTTTTCCTTTCCTCTCAAAGCCATCCCAAGTTTTTTTTTGGAGCCATTGTAATATCCTTCAGGAAGTGATGCTAGATTAGGTGGTTGGCCCTGTGTAAGTACTGCTAGTGAATTGCTAGCACCAAGTGGTACCTCTCTGCCTGACACTGAATGAAGGTCTTTAAAAGTATTTTACATTGCTATCCTTTCCCTTCTCTCTCTCCACATTTCCTACTCCAGTGTTTTCCTAATCAACTTCCTCTCGGCCTTATCCCAATTTCCACAAGAAAGTCTGCAGATGCTGTGATTGCAATTTAATGCACAGAAATGCTGGAGAAACGCAGTATTCTTTATGTAGCAAAGATGTATGACCAGATCCAGATTTCAGATTTATTGCTAGAATATATGTATGACACCACATACAACCCTGAGATTCTTTTTATCTGCAGACAAGGCAAAATTACCACTTATTGGTAGTGCAAAAGAAACATACACAACATACACATGTTTGCAAATAAAGAAATGGAAACAATCTGACTTCAATATAGAAAGGGAAAAAAATCAATAAAGTGTACAGACGAGTCTCTGATTGAGTTTGTCATTGAGGAGTCTGATGGTAGAAGGGAGGCAGCTGTTCCTTAACCTGGTGGAGCAAATCTTGTGGCCCCGATACCTGTTTCCTGATAGCATCAGTGAGAACAGAGCATTTGCTGGGTGGTATGCCTCCTTGATGATTGCTGCTGTTCTCCGACAGATGTTCATGATGATGGGGAGGGTTTTGCCTGTGATAACCTGGGCTGCGTCCACTACCTTTTGCAGGGCTTTACCCTCAGGTGTATTGGTGTTTCCATACTAGACCATGATGCAGCCGGTAAGCACACTTTCCACTACCTCTACAGACGTTGGGGAGTCTAATGTCATACCAAACCTCCACAAACTCCTGAGAAAGTAGAGGCACTGATGGACCAACCTTTCAGGCCTCAGCCATTAGCCAGAATGTGAGCAAAAAACAGGCAGGCACCTGAGAATTTCTACTCCCTTGCCTTGCTGATTTACATCCTACAAACCTCCAGTGGTGTCGAAAGCCCAAACTTCCTACCCACAGACCCAACCAGTCTTGATATTAACCTCTCAAACTAAGGACTGATAGAGAAGAACTGGACCGCATATTTTCTGGTACTCAAGAAAGGCCATGATGATTGGCTGCAAGTGGTATTTGGAATATTGGGCTCAATGACCAAAGGAATGGTTGTTCATCTACAGAAATCCAAGCACAGCCTTTAATGTGCATTGGAATTTCTTGGCAGATGTTAGCAGGAATAGGTTAAACAGACGGTTGCTGGAAGGCGAATAAAGAGATACAGGAATAGAATGAGATCATGAGTATTGTTTAAGACAAAGATAATCTCCAATATGCACTGGTTGAGAAATCGCCTGTTTGAATTTGTAATTTCCATGTACATGCACAGTCAGCCGTTTGTTTCTGTGCCAGCAGTCTTTTCTTCTTCTTCTTCTTTGGCTTGGCTTCGCGGACGAAGATTTATGGAGGGGTAAAAGTCCACGTCAGCTGCAGGCTCGTTTGTGGCTGACAAGTCCGATGCGGGACAGGCAGACACGGTTGCAGCGGTTGCAGGGGAAAATTGGTGGGTTGGGGTTGGGTGTTGGGTTTTTCCTCCTTTGCCTTTTGTCAGTGAGGTGGGCTCTGCGGTCTTCTTCAAAGGAGGTTGCTGCCCGCCAAACTGTGAGGCGCCAAGATGCACGGTTTGAGGCGAGATCAGCCCACTGGCGGTGGTCAATGTGGCAGGCACCAAGAGATTTCTTTAGGCAGTCCTTGTACCTTTTCTTTGGTGCATCTCTGTCACGGTGGCCAGTGGAGAGCTCGCCATATAACACGATCTTGGGAAGGCGATGGTCCTCCATTCTGGAGACGTGACCCATCCAGCGCAGCTGGATCTTCAGCAGCGTGGACTCGATGCTGAGCCAGCAGTAACTCAGCAATAACTCAGTATGCATTAGGATAAAAATAAATTTTAGTAACATAAAGCACTTGTTCTAATCTTTCAGTATTTAAAGTAATCATTGCATTCTACTTCAAGATGCAATTGAAACAAAGGGAGGGGGGAGAGAGAGAGAGAAAGGCCTTTTACAAAGAGCTTGAAAGTTGGATTTTATCCACCTTTGAGCTCTGTGTAAAAAAAAATTGGTGGATGGGGGGGGTGTCCCACACTCACTCATCTTCGATCTGCCAAGAGGGGTACTGCTAGTGGTGGAATGGAGCGCTCCACGACCAATCTAAAATGGTACAGCTGCCTTGCCGGGTCGAAATGGGAAGAGATGATACGTTGTGATGACGTCTTCAGCCTGCGAATAAAGTGTGGGAAATTCAAAATTTTAGCATCTGTTGTTCCACCGCCATTTTGAGTGCAGAGCAGTTACACTGCCAAGCGTGTTTTTTTTACATCACTGTTGACGCTGTCGCTGACGCGATAAACGTCCTGCCTCCTTTGCTTCGGGAAGCTGGCTTGCAGTGTGAGATATCTTAAAGAGCCGGCTTTTTGTGCTCAGTGTAAACACACAAGCCAGCTTCCCAAGACGGTCATGTCTATGGAAGTATCGTGGCCTTGTAGTCTAAAAAAGCTGAGAGAGAGAATTTATTGTCATTGGAATGTGCAGATGCACCAAAATCCTGACACTGCAGCCACATATAGATGCATAAAAGACACCAACTATAGTAATAATTAATTAAATTACCACAATAAAATTATCAAAACTGAAAGGATTTTTTATGCTCTCCTGTGTCTGTATAGGTTTCCTCCCACCCTTCAAAACGCACTGGGGATTGTAGGTCAATTGAGTGTAATTTGGTGGCTCGGTCTCGTGGGCCAAAAGGGCCTGTTACCTTGCTGGTTTTTTTTCCAAGACAGAAAATGAGATATTAAATATAAATGCATAGATAAATAAATATTCACACACAGTGCAAGGAAAACAGGTGATGTTTCAATAGTGCAAACAGATCTTTTGGTTGATGGTCAAGAACTTGACAGCTGTTTGAAATAAAAATGTTCTTGAACTTAGAGGTGATAGACTTCGGAATTTCGTACCTTTGGCCTGAAAGTAGAAGAGATTGTGGCCAGGATGATGCCCGATCAATAACTCCAAAGACTAGAAGTTACCTGACTGGTCGGCTTTTATTGCCATAAACAGAAGGCATGTCTCCTGTTGCTGACCCGAGACCTGAACTTGTTCTGGGGGAGGGGTTATGGCATTGCCGCCTTTACTAGGGGAATCAAGGAGGAGGAGTCACGGGTACAATCAGCAAGGGGCGGGCCAGCCATACACATACAAAACAGTTTTAACTGTGGTTCCACCACACAGGGTAATGGTGAAGCTTTACGACTGCCTCTTGAGGCATTGACTCACACAGATGTGCTCAGTGGAAGGGAAGTCAGTGCTGGCGATGTTCTTGGCTACGTTTTTCCAGACAGGGCATGGCTGTGGATATTGGTAGGAGCTTTGACACTTCCAATCACTCAGCAAGTTCATGAATGGAGGTGAACCAAATAACACAAACTACCAAAGGCTTTGGTCATTCAGAGGATTCAAACTTGAACTGAATTCAAAGATAGGAGAAATTTAGGAAAAGGGGAACAAAAAACAAATAACATTGCCTTGTTTCCTGAGAAAACTGTCAAATAAATGAAGAGAGAAATGTTGTCCTTTTTAGAACAACCAATTATCCTTTTTCCAGGGGAAAAAATACATGCAGAACGGATTAGGGGTTGGCTGTTCCACAACAGTCCTTCTTGGTAAAAGTTAGAGAAATGTTTCTTCTGAAATGCCAAATCGCTGGTGGAGTGAGTTTAATTCTGGATTTGCACATGTTTTCAATCAGTTTCTGCTGCAATCCAGATAATCCTAACCAAACATTCAATTGTTGAAAATGATGCCTGAATTGGAACCACATTCAGATTAAAAATTCAATATACAGAATCACAATATTTGCACGTTAAGCAGTTACACTTGGACTATCTAAATTAAACATCGCAAAAAAAAGCAATATTTTTTGTAACCTTCTTTAACTTTGCGAAATTGGCTACTGAAAACATAAGGAGCTTTTATCTAGACGTTTAAATTTTATGTGTAGGTCAGAAATTAATAGGAAGTATTTTCAACCTTTTGGGAATTTTTTGTCATGGGAGAGATTGGAAGTGGTTTACTCTCATTGAACTTTGCACAGTGGAAATGGAGCTCAATGCCTGTGGCAGAATTTTGCTCTTCTGGGAAATCCGCTTCATTCAGAGTTAAATAATATCTGACTATTTTTTATCTATCTTTGTTGGTTTCTGGTTGTGATCAACGTCTTTGCACGCATGTCTTTTAGTACACTATCCAACTGCGTGGGACCTTCAGGAGAATGTAGTAACAAGGCCACTCTAGAATATAGCAGAGAGGTAACTAGAGAGTTCGTGAACACAGGCAGCACAGCTGAACAATCTCAATCCCTTTGGTAAACAAGTGCGGAGATGAGGAAGGATTCGTTGGATGTTATGCATGGCTTGCCCTGCAACTCTTTGACATCCTTTGACCTTATTTCCATGTTTTAATGATATTTCCACCAGTTTCAGATGTGAAACTCCCTTGCACGACTTGGAGAAATCGCTTGTTGCTATCCCTTTGTGGCCCTAATCATTTACATGTTCAGTTATATTCCTAACATGGGTCTTGTAGATGCTTGAATGGTTCTGGGGAATCTGGAGACTCAGTGGTCATTAGTTGATGGATTTCTGTGAGAGGATGCAAGACAACCATTAGACAACTTACAATATATATTTATTCATTGACAGATTGTACCCATCCCTCTTTGCCCGAAGAAAGTTGACAGTAAGTAATTTTCTTGAACCTCAGCTGTCGTCTCGTGAAAGCACTTTCTCTGTTCTATTGGATGGGGAGTTCAAGCAATAATGAAGAAATAATGACATAGTCAGGATTTTGTACAACTTGTGGGTGAATTCAGAAATGGTGACCTACTCACTTACCTGCTGCCAAGTCCCGTTTGTTGATAAAGGTGTGGGATATGCTCTCAGAAAACTCTTGATTGAAGTATATTGTATGTTTTGTAGCAAGACATTTGCCTATGTGAAGGAAGTGGATGTTTCATATGGTGGTGTAGCACTCTTGAATATTTTTGGAGTTACACACGTTCAGTCAAGAGGAAAGTATTTCATCATATTTATTTACAAATTGCAACGCAGATAGAGGCCATTTGTCCATTTGGATCCTTGGAAATGCCCCAGTAGGTAATCCCATAGAACTGTCATCCCTCTCTGATCTTGGAGCCCAGCAACTTACTTTCTTACATGGCCAACAACTCTCCTTTGATTCTTTTGTCAGCTCTAAAGGGTCACTTAAATTAGCCACATAACGCAGGCCTTGAGCTGCTGGAGAATGGTTTATGGGAACCAGGTTCCAGATTTGGGATTCAAGAGGGTGCTGAGGGGAAGAGGGACTCCCAAAGGGCCTTGGGAGCTAAAGGCTTCCTGATCACATCGGAGGTTTGAATCTGAAGCTTAGGTTGATGTTGATTTAAATCGGAGTCAATGAGACTATCATCTAGTTGCACCCATATCTACTGTGATTAAATGTGATGAAATGCTTTGAGAGGTTGCTCATGACCGGAATTAACTCACACCTAAGAAAAGATCTCTTCTTTGGCTTAGCTTCGCGGACGAAGATTTATGGAGGGGGTAAATGTCCACGTCAGCTGCAGGCTCGCTTGTGGCTGACCAGTCCGATGTGGGACAGGCAGACACGGTTGCAGCAGTTGCAGGGGAGAATTGGTTGGTTGGGGTTGGCTGTTGGGTTTTTCCTCCTTTGTCTTTTGACAGTGAGGTGGTCCCACTGCAACTTGCCTACCATCACAGTCGCTCCCCAGGAGATGCAATATCACTGACTCTCCACTCAGCTCTGAATCAACTAAAATACAGCAAACTGAACATCATCACCTTTAGTAGGGGGAAAGTCAGGACAACATCAACTAGTTATCATCGAGGGGTCAGCAGTGGAAAGGGTTACCAGCTGTAAGTTCCTGGATGTCAATGAGGATCTGTCAAGGGGACTCGCTGCCAGCAACCATATTTTGTGAGGAGTTTGAGGAGATTTGGTCCGCCACCAAAGACTCTTGCAAATTGCTACAGATATACCGTGGAGAACCGAGATATACCGTGGTTGCATCACTGTCTGGTACTAATGCACAGGACAGGAATAAAACTCCAGAGTTGTGATCTCGGCCAGCGC
Source organism: Narcine bancroftii (assembly GCF_036971445.1). NCBI lineage: Eukaryota > Metazoa > Chordata > Chondrichthyes > Torpediniformes > Narcinidae > Narcine > Narcine bancroftii. The sequence goes on along the minus strand of NC_091480.1, from coordinate 93,825,067 downwards.
CATCATGGGCGTCCGTCTCCACTCAATCCAGGACATCTACAACAGGCCGTGTCTTAAGAAAGGAGCCTCTCTCCTCAAAATCTAATGAAATGTCCTTGGAATGTATGGGACCAACAAACATCAAAAGGACAAGGGAGAAGGCAGGAAAATGGTTGTCGAATTTTGGAATGCTGACATCAACAGGGTGACATTTTTTTGGACAATATGTATCATTTCTGTAATGTCTGTTTTTGCCAGGCCAAATATTCTGTAGCTTGCTGATCTTCTTCCTTAAAGAGCAGAAGTGAAATGTTATTTGTAAACATTCTTCTTACTTTTGCAAATGACTAGGTTTTATGGAATTTACTTCTCCAGCTTATCAAGAGGTGACTTGAAAACAGTTTTCTCTGTGTTTACTGACCCAGTAACCTGTAATTCGGGACCTGGCCACTGCCAGATCACAGAAAATGGCAGAAAACAGAAATTGACCCCCGAAGCGAACCCCCTACGTATCATGATGACATTTTGAAAGGTTAAAATGCAGCTGAACATAAGAAATGATCAGGACTGCACCACCAAAACACTCGGCTGCAGTGTAAACAGATTTTGGCACATTAGCGCTGCTAACAGCGCTGCCCTGGTGATAGAACCACAAACTAATGGTGGCAGATTCAAAACGTGCTGGACTACGGGAATTGCCAGACCGCAGAATGCCAGATTAGAGACATACAACCTGTACCATAATAAAGATAGTGAGGCATGTTTTAGCACAACACTGCCTCAGTGCCAGCGATCAGGACCAGGGTTCAAATCCCGCTCTGTCTGTACTTTCAGTACTTTCTCCCCCTGTCTGCGTGGGTTTCCCCCCGAGGGCTCTGGTTTCCTTCCACTATCAAATCGTACCAGGGTTGTGGGTCACTTGGGTGTCATTGGGCAGCAACGGGCTCGTGAGCAAAAGGGCCTGTTACTGTGCTGTATATCTAATTTTTTTTAATTAAAAAGTTTTGAAGCTCGCTCCCTCCATAATGCTCACTCTTGTAAAAGTTCTTTCATTCAACTGAAGTTTCAGTGATCTTTATCATTCTTATAACTTTTTTCTTTTCTGTCACAACAATTAATAAATACAGATAGTTATCAGAGAGAAAAGCCAAGATTTTTAAACACCACCAAAGATCTTATTTATATAACATGGATTCTGATATGCACCAGCTGCACCAGTTATTTTTCTGAAGGTCTGCTTAGAGTGTTCCTCAGGAAGGACACAGTAAATCCGATATTAATGTCATTGGTCTTTGCTAGACCAACAATACTGTGCTATCGTGGAGTTTAGGACTAGCTGTAAGATCACCCAAGGAAAACATTAACAGATTGAAACCAAATGCATCAATGCAAGCTGGACAACAGCTTATATCCCAGTTTCCCAAACATAGAATAAAAACTTGATTTCTCACAGGTGGTTGAATAATCTCCCTCCATAGCACAGCGCAAAAATACCTTAAATTTACCTTGAGAAGTGTAAACTGTGAAGTTTAAATTTAAATGCAGCCATACAGCATGTTAACAGGCATTTCCAGCCCGTGACGCCCATTTACAATCTTAGTACGTTTTGAATGGTGTGAGGAAACTGGAGCTCCATGCAGACACGGAGCAAACATAAAAACCTCCTTATAGACAGCGCTGGATTCGAACCATGGTCCCTGACCCTGTAACAGTGATTCACTAACTACCCAATTGTCGCTGGAATTGAGTAATACTGGAGCAAGATCAAAAGCCACAAACAGCCCAGATAGGATGAGATCCTTTCTATTTTTTCTTTGGAAAGCTATTACTTCCTGTTCAGTCCGACAGATCCAATAGTAATTCTCCTGAACACTGCACATTTAACAGAAAAGGACAGAGCGAAGCTGACTCAAACTCCAGGAACCCACTCCAAAGAAGATTGCTTATTAACAATCAGTTTTTCAGCTTGAGACCAAATGTAGACTCTCCATCACAAAAGTAGGGCAAAGCAGTGTTGGGACAGGGGTTTCTGGTCAAGAAGATTCAGAGTCTCACCATTTAGTGCAATCAATGACCAAATCATCTGGAATTGCTGTGTATTTACAAACATGAAGCTGTTGGATTGATTTAAAACCCAACTGGTTCTTCAGACTAACCCCTTTCTTTACCCATCCTAGCCTTTAGTGAGTCAGTCAGAAACCAAAGTGTTTGACAAATCATTGCACTCTGAAATAACTGATAAGCCATTCAGTTCTATCAAACAATTAACCAGTAATCCTGTAGTGACTCGTAAGACTTCGGGATTCCTTTCTGTCATGTAATAAAACCCGTGTAATATTATGCAAAATTCGCCATCAGCAGAAATTCCTTGGCGCCTCTGACAGTCAGAGAAAAGAAACAAAGGAGAGTCCCCCCCCCCCCCCCCCAGAGTCACCAAGCGTTGATGGATTTGCCTCCCGTACTCCCACAGGCTCCGTAAACACACCGACTCTTGTCCAAACCACCAGCAAACTTAGCTTCAGATCCAAACCTCTGACACGATCGGGAAGGCTTCAGCGCCCTCGGCACCTTCTCACCTCCCACTTTCGATACCTGGTACCCCTGCAGTTTGCAGCCTGGTGCGAGTCTTTTGACTGCAGTCCCCAGTAGCCCACAACCTGTGCGGGTTTCTCGCCTCGAGCCACCTGTGTGTTCTTCAGCCGCAAAGCCCCTCACTGGTCCACCGTCCTATAGGCCGCCTCCTCTGCTTCTCCTCAAATGGGAGTTGCCTCCCTGTTTTCTAATGGCCTGCACCAGACCTCTGTTCCCCCGGAGGCTACAGCCCCTCGAGGCTGCTGCCGATCATAGACGCTGCCATCTCGGTCCCAGACCCCACAGCCACATGATTTTAAAATAAACCATCTTCAGCTCCTTTAACAGGCTGCTTGAAGCCTGCACAGAGCAGGCAATGATTGGACTTGGCGGTAGAACCCTGCGGAGGAGCTCTCCTACCTCTTTGCAGGCTTACACCAACAGGAGCACTGCCGTTGCCGTGGCAGCAGTGCCGCCATTTTTTCTCAGTTTAAGATAGCAGCTTTAACTTCCATAAGGCAAGTGAAAATAGGCAATAAACGTCGGCTGTATTGGCAATGCTCACAATAGAGAGGAGATATTTTAGGGTACATGTAAACAGCCCCGAAGATGTGGAGCATTGTAAGGTGCATAAAGAAACAGAATTCAAACCTGCAATTATCCACTTGTGTTGATTACCACAATATAGTGACCCATATTCCATTCCCAGTGTTTTTTGTATTCTCAGTGATTCACATTACACTGCCAAGGGTGTTTACATTCTTCTTAACTTCAGAATGTGCCTCCCAGAAGTCAGAATGATAAATTAGTGGCAATTTTGCTGTAGATTTATTTGTTATTTTGCTTCTCCCACATTTGATCTGTTATTGATTATAATGTTTGGAATTACGACATAGAGTATGTGCCTATTGAGGAAATCTGTGTCATTTCTTGCAACTAGTTCTGCTTTCTGGCACAATAATTTATAGTGGAAGGGTGGGAGGGGGATCCAAGTTCTGAAGAGGCTGTAGATTTTATTTATATCACGTGGTCATTAACATTCTACAGCTGCACTGATGCTTCTTCAGTGTCTGAGATTTCTTGCCAAGAACAAAAAATGAAAATAAGCGTGCGTCGTCTGCTATTAATCCTGCTGGTCTAAGATCCTGCAATTACAAAGCACTGAGAGAGGTGTGCAGAACTCAGTCTCTAAAGTGGCATATACAATAAATAGCTGGTAAATAAATACAGGACATTTATGCATGTAACATTTTTACACATAGAACAAAATCCTTCATTACGACAATTGGAATATTGATGGGTCCCATAATCTTTGCTATCCTGTGACTTCAGCTGTTTCTGGATATTACATGGAATAATCCAAATTGGCTGAAAACTGTTTTCTGTGGTAGAGAAGGTTGTTTGCTAAACATGATTAAAAATTCAACCTCAGATAGGTTTGGTTTCTATTGGTTGCTATAGGTAATGCATTTTAAATTAGACATGATTAGCCTTGCGGTCAGTGGCAGTGACCCAAGTTTGAATCCGGCGCTGTCTGTAAGGAGATGATCCCTCCTCCCTGTGTCTGTATGGGTTTCCTCTGGATGCTCCGGTTTCCTCCCTCCCTTCAAAATGCACCGGGTGTCAATTGGCCGGCAATGCTGATCAAGGTTACAGACCATTAATATCTCAGAGAGCAGTCCAGTTGCAAGAATTGCAGTTATGGTTAAAGGCAAGGATAAGGATTTTACAATTGTGGAATTGCTTATCCAGAATGAAAATAAGTAAGCCTTGAAGTGGACTAGGTATGAACTAGGTTATAAAAGCAGAGTTTTTGATGTGTTCAAACTTACAGTAGGTCAGAGCGAGATCAGGCATGCATTAGCATAGTCAAGTTGAAATGTTTTTCGCAAAGGAACTGAAGCAAAGTTAGTCAAGGAATGTTATTGTGGAAATAGATGTGGGGCCTAGAGTTCATTTTTGGGTCAAATATGACACTGGTGTTATAGACAATCTGGTTGAACCGAAGATAGTTTCTGAAGAGAGGATGGAGTTGCTGGCTAAGGATTGGAGTTTCTGGCTGAAATGAGTCAGGTTTCACAGTGCCCTTGTGGGGAGGTTCCCAATTTGGCACAGCCAAGTACTTTTATCACGGCGTGTGGCCTGGGAGTAATTGCATCGCAATAAAACTGCTTTCTTCCTTCGCATTCTGGAAGAAGATGTACGGCCTGTGCCAAGCGAGAGATAGGGCAGAGGCCAAGATGGTTTCCCAATTCTGGAGAAAAGAGCACTGAGCTGCCAGTTTTAATGATGTGTTGGTTCTGAGTGCAGTGTTATAGAAATTCTATAAAATCATCTCCTCCCAAACCCAGCTGCATTTTCTCATGACAAGGACAATAAAAAAAATAAAGACTGTCTAGTGTGTTAAGGAATGAAAAAAAAGGAAATCCATGTTTTTACTGATCAGAAAAGCAAGACACTTATTCTGACCCAGAGTGCAAAGTGTAACAATAGATGGAATGCATAAATGAATCGCTTGGGTATCACACAGATGCCATTATACGTCTTCACAGGAGACAGACACCATCTGCATAGGAACTGGACAATATTTTTTTGTGGCTGCTACACTTACATGAGATACTAAAGGAATGATTTTTAACTCATCTATCACCCACAGCTTGTTCAGCTGCCTCATATTGGCTTCTCTGCTCTGGTGAATCACTCACATCATCAACTTAAAAGAGGGTGAAGTTGACACAAATGGCCATAAATTCTTAGTTTTTATTCTTGCAAATTCTCATGGGTGAAATATCACTTGCATTCAAGCTATTAACAGTAAGATAATGCATGGCAACCATTTTCCAGAGGTAGAATTAAATTATGAAGAATAAATCTTTTCTGTTTGTGTAGTAGGAGGGAATGGAGAAGAAGGTTCGTAGCCACCCACAAACCTTGGGACAAGCTTCACAGTGAAGTTATTATCTGTACGATGACCACAGGAGAAAGATTATTGTAACAAGGCCACTGCTTAAGGTGACCTGCAGCCCTTACCCAATCTAAAGCAACTCCAGAGTTACTGATTCAGAACTCCTCTAATTCCTCATGTCATTGCCTTCTTGATGTGCTATCAATTACTTCAAAAGACTAGAAGTTATATAGAAACTGATAGGAGTTTATTAACAACAGAATGGAGGCCCGTCCATTCTGATCGACTATCCTGGCTTGAGGAACGCGCTGTGCCACAGTAGCCTTTATTCCGCCGGGGTCTGTGGGAGTAGTCACAGGTACAGTCAACAAGGGGTGTGTCCAGATGAACTATAACAAGTAAAATATATATACAGTGATTTACCACATTCACCCCTCAATTTAGTCCAGCAGGGTGAAGTAAATTAAATGTTCTTGCAAACTGAGTCTTTTGGGTGGTCTGGTCTGCCACTGCAACCATTGTAGTACAGGCTGCAGCACAGCTCCTGGACGGTCTGGAACACCTATATGTTGCTGTTGGCATCTGCTTGGTGGATGTGTGGCGACAGATGTGACTTGCCCCATCCACTGGGGCTGGGGTAACGTGCCATAGCCCTGGTGCATCGTGGGTAGCGGTAGGTGAAAGGGGTGTGGAGTGTTCGGCAATGGTCTCAGGGACTCCTGAGGGCGCCGGGTCAAAATCAGAGATCGTGTCCTCACGCCCATCAGGGTATGCTACATAGGCGCATTGCGGGTTGGCGTGGAGGAGATAGACCCTTTCGACTTATGGCTTCTCGCATATTTCCGGTGTGGGACTCACACTGGGGACATCAGCCAGTACGGCAGCATGGTCGCTGAAGCGCACTTCGTAGGGAAGGAAAACGTTCTTTCATGTGGAGTGGCATTGGTGGCTATACATAGGAGCGATCTGATGGAGTGGAGCGCCTCTGAGAGGACCTTGCCAGCAAGAGACTGGAAGGCCTCTAGACCTCAGGGCTAAGAGGATGCCCTTCTAGACGGTAGAGTTCTCCCTTTCTACCTGCCCATTCCCTCGGGGGTTTTAACTGGTGGTCCTGCTTGTGCAATACCTCCGGCTAGCAGGTACTAACGCAGCTCATTGCTCATAAAAGAGGACTGATCCAAAGTGGGATCCTCAGTGACTTGCTAGATTCAATTCATGATTGTCAGCCATAGAAGACAGGAGTTAATGGTGAATGGGATGTTATTCTGACTGGAGGTCTATGACCATTGATGTTCCACATGGATTAGTGTCGCATCCTCTGTTTTGACATATAAGGTGACTTGGATAAAAATCTAGTTTGGTCGATTAGTAAGTTTGCAGACAAAATAAAATTTGTTGATGGTGATAAAGGTTTGTGAAAAGATGCAGCAGGGATATGACCAGTTGGAATCATGGGGAAGGCCGTGGGAGAAGAAATTCAGATAAGTGTGTGGTATTGTCATTTGGAGGAGAGTAAACAGTAAATGGCAGGACATTGCCAGGTTGCAAAGAATTAGGTGTAACTTATACTTCAACCACGGTGTCTGCAGACTTTCGTGTTACTTCTAGCTATAAAGAGAGCTTGAATAACACAGATTTCTTCACCTTATTTTCTGTATGAGCACCCTCCAGCCAGACAGCATGAACATTGACTTTGCTGCCTTCCACTAAACCTGCTCGCCTTTTCTTTCCCCTCCCCCTTTTCCTGTCTTTCCAGTTCCTCAACCCACCCAGTCATCCCTCCTCCCCCTCGCTGCTGCTGTCCCCTCCCTCCTTTCTTCTATCATCTCCTGCCTTTGCCAACTTCCCACTCTTGTTTGGACACTTGCCGGCACTTTCTCATATGTTGATGAAGGGCTCAAGCCCAAAACGTCGGGTTATGTATCTTTACCTTTGATACATAAAGCCATCTTGTGTTTTTACTTCAGCCACAGTGTCTACAGAATTTTGTGATTTACTTCAGACAACACAGATTCATCTCTCTGGGATGTCAGAGGCTAAGGGTGACCTGATAGATGCATATAAAATTATGAGAGTTATTGATAGGGTAGATTCTCAAGTCTTTTTCCCAGGATGAAAATATCAAACAGTGGAGGCTATAGTTTTAAGTTGAGGAAGTTTAAAGGTTAATTATGGAGCATTTTTTTTTACACAGACAGGTGCCTGGGAAACATTGCCAGAGGAGATGGTGAAGCAAATGCTATAGCAACATCCATGACCGACACATGAACGGAGAGGGAATGGAGGGGTATAGTCTGTGCGCAGGCAGATGAGGAGTACAGCCATTATGGGTTGAAGGGCTTGTTCCAGTACTGTACCATGTTCTAAATTTCCAAACGGAGATGCTCCTTGATTCCCAGCATACCTTGTGACACTCCCTTTCCTTAGGTTAATTGGCAATGAGTCGTATCATAATGCCACGTGATGCTGAATTCATGTGTTTGATATTTGTTCCTCCATGCTCCGATATTAATTGAAAGGAAAGTTAAAACGCAGGGATAACATTTTGAAAACTCGTCATCAATAGGATTATAAAAGTGTCTGTGACGGCTAATCCTCCTTCCCAAGGTAGTCTGGGTGTGAAAACAATCAATCGGCTTGGAAGCTCGTTACTTTTTTCAAGGTGCTTTTTTGCTTCAGGAGATAAACCGGTGATATTTACTTTGATCTGTCAGCATTAGATACATGCGATACAGACGATCAAAGCAGGAAAGTCAATGAAGGAGGGGATCCATTAAACTACACATTGTTCAAGATCCTCAAGGAGTCTTGTATGTAAACCAACGCTACTTCATGTGGTTTCCGCACTAACCACCTAATTCCACTCCAACAACAGCTTCTCATTTAGTCTTGGTGTCAAATTCATTGCTTGCCAAAAACCCTGCTGTCGAATTGATACAGGCCAAAACCTTGCTGGGTTCTGTTAAACCTGATTAAACTCAGCAACACACACTGAATGTTTGCTAAAAATGAAGGCTACTTGTGAAATTCCAAAACAGAGGTGGTGACGCATTTCATTTTGTCACGTCTGTTATCTTGCATGTTATGTTCATAGAGAAAGAAGCAATTATTGGAAAGTTATTATTTTTGGGTGGTATTTCTATTATTCCAAGATATGGCTGTTCTCTTTGGAACATCACGGGTGGGAAACTATTAATTGATTCCAAAAAAATAATGCACTGTTAGTTTTCTGCTAACTGAACAATGGATTTATCCATTCAGAATAACAGGTAGAAAACGACAAAATGAAAGGATATCCACAAGCTGAGCGGTGACAACTCTATGGTTCCTTTGATGGCACTTTACATACAGACAAGTATAGAGCAGGGTAACAAGCCCTTTCGGCCCACGGGCCTGTGCCGCCCCAATTACATCCAATTGACCTACAACCCCCAATATGTCTTTGAATGGTGGGAGGAAGCTGGAGCCGCCAGAGGATACCCATGCAGACACGGGGAGAACGCACAAACAGGCAGTGCAGGATTCGAACCCCAGTCCTGATTCCTGGCTCTGTTACAGCGTTGTGCTAACTGCTACGCTAACTGTGCTGCCCCTATGGCTCTACATTTCCACACAACTCAGAGGATGAGGGCATATGAAAGGGATCACCACCAACACCAAACCACACTCACTCCAGGCAGAATGAATATTAGTCTTCCTTTGTTATTGTTAAGGCAAAATCTTGGAAGTCTTTACATGAAGTCATAAGGGCATCTTTTCACCACATTGGTTAATAAAACATGGTCCAGTTCCATCTGGATTCAGTAGTAATTAATACTGGACAATAAATGTTGACCATTATCTGAAGAAAGCATAATTCTTCATAAACAAGCCAGCTAAATCAAAGCATATGCAATGTGCGTTGTATTCGATGAACAAAATTCAGTTCCATTGATGATGAAGCAAATTTTGAAGGTGGAATAGGGTATTATCATTCACCACCAAGAATAAAGGTCTACTTCTCCAGGTTTTACCTCACCAGGAGCAATGGCAAAGAAAATTGTCTATTGCAGTAACTCAGACTATGGACACTGAGCTTTATGTAATTCTTTCACCTTTCATTTCTGCATAAGAAAATGGAACATTGTTCCAGAACACGGTAAATGTACTACAATCCCCATTATACGCAGCTAACACTAAAGTACTAATTAATTAAAAAAACTATTAGAATACTTTGAACAGTTCTTAACCTTTTTCTTTCCACCCACAGACCACTTTAAGTAGTCCCTATGCCATTGGCGCTCTGTGATTAGTAAGGGACTGCTTAAGGTGGGTGGAAAGAAAAAGTTTGAAAACCACTGTTTTAATCGTACCTCATTGACTGGTTATGTGCATGGTTTCATAACTCCAAAGGAAATGGGCCAATGGCAAATTTTCTCAAGCAAGATATTTCAGTGACAATTGAGTCTACAGCAGTGATTCTCAACCTTCCCTTCCCACTCACATCCCGCCTTAAGCAACCCCTTACTAATTACAGAGCACCGATGGCATAGGGATGACTTGAAGTGGTATGCGAGTGGAAAGAAAAAGGTCGAGAACCACTGCTTTAGGCATTAGTGATCCCTGTATGGGCGCAAAAGTAAACACAGTGCAGGGAGGGAGAAAACAAAAGTATGAAGTTGAATATAGATCTTTGGGAGAGGGGTTGAAGCATAATTTCTTCTTTGTGCAGGTAAATGGTCATCTTAATGTGTGAGAATTCAATTACCCCAATCAGAAAGTCAAAGTTTAAAGCAATAGGCCAAAGCAACTTATTTTGCAACAAATAAAAGTTATTCCTTCCAATGCAACCTACTTCATGGAACCTGCGTTCTAAAGCCAGAAGTATACTCTGACTGATAGTCAAGTAATTAAATACATGCAAGAAATAAATGAGCTAAAATTCATTTTGATTGGAGGAAAACTTTAAAGGATTTAGCTTTATCTTTCATTATACATTTAATATGATTCATATATGTGCATTTGAAATGGTAGTCACGAGACTCCTTTGGTTAAAAGCGATTGTCAGTGTGTGACCAGAGTAACTGTGGCCACCACTGAATTAGAGTTTACATAGAACATTACAGGGCAGTACAGTCCCTTCAGCCCACTATGCTGTGCCAACATATATAAACCCTCTCAGCAATCTAAACCTACCCCACCTCAACCCAAAAAATGCTCTGTTTGTCTTGCATCCATGTGCCTGTGCAACAGACAGCCAAAGTTCTACATGGATGCCGTCTGACCTACTGAGTTCCTCCAGCATTTTATGTATTGGTCTAGTTTTCCAGAATTTGCAGTCTCCCTTGTTTGCCATAGAGGAACAGAAACTCCCCGAGTTATTAATTAGCAATATTGATCCGTCATTTACTGCTTGCAGTATATTGCTAATATTCAGAAAGATTTATCTTCAGTCTAATTACATATTAGTGCTGCATTCATTATAAGATGAAAAGGACATTAGAAGCAGGAGCAGGAGTGGGATCATCTGATCCGCCATTCAGTAATTTGACCATGGCTAATTAGACCATGAACTCACTTCCACTTACCCTCCGTACTCCTAATTTCCATCTTACTCAAAAATCTATCTTTCTATGTTATAATCTCATTTAATGAAGCAATCTGTACCACTTCATTGGGCAGAGAATTCCACAGATTCGCTACACTTTGGCAGGAAACAGCTTCTCCTCAATTGCGTCATAAATCTACTCCCCCAAAACTTGAGGTTGCGTCCCTTGGGTCTTGTATCACCTGCCAGGTGGAAACAATCTAACTGCTTTTATCTGATCTATTCCTTTCATAATTTTATTGTTTCTACAAGACCCCCCCATGATACTAAATGCCAGTAAATATTCTCCCAAGCTACTCAATCTCTCCTCCCTCATTTCTGGATTCAACCTGGTGAATTGCCTCTGCACTGCCTCCAGAGCCAGTGTATCCCTTTTCAAGTAAAGAGACCAGACTGCATGCAGTGTACCAAGTACACCCTCACCAGAACTTTGTACCACTGCAGCAGAACCTCCCTTCTCTTAAATTCAATCCCTCTAGCAATGCACCTGCAAACCAACTCTCTGCTATTCAATCTGAAATGACAAGAAGAACTTGTGCAACATGATCTCACATGATGGAGTGGCCAGGACAATAGCATTCATAAAATGGATAAAGAGCCTTTGACTGGCCCCGTCCTCAGGCTTGTCCAGATGGTTGAAAGCTGCTGAGTATCGGAGGCATTAAGAGAATTCAAAAATCATTTAAACAACAAAATAAAGTAAAAACAAATTTAAAAAGGATTGAAAATATTGCATCACTTGAAACAACTTTTAACAATTGAAAGAACGAAAACAAAATGAATGATGTTTGAGAAAATGTGAGCTACATTTTCCATCGAAAAGATTCAGTGGACAGATTCACCAGGATAATGGCTGGGATTTCGGCGTCCGTTCTCTACCATTGGAGTTCAGTACCAGAACATCGACGATACTTCCACCCTTCTGTGGGAATCCCAAATTTTCAAAAGGTAAATCCAATCAATCTCCAGTACACTTAGAATCATAGAACATTACAGCACAAGAAACAGGCCCTTCAGCCCTCCTAGTCTGTGCCAAACTATTATTCTGCTCGTCTCACGGACCTGCACCCATAGCCCTCTATATCCCTCTCATCGCGTACCTGTCCAAATTCTTATTAAATGTTAAAATTGAGGCCACATTCACCACTTCTGCTGGCAGCTCGTTCCACATTCCCACCACTATCTGAGTAAAGAAATTCTCCCTAATGGTCCCCCTAAACATTTCCCCTTTCACCCTTAACCTATGTCTTCTGGTTTGTCTCTCACCTACCCTCAGTAGAAAAAGTCTACTCTATCTATACCCCTAGTAATTATTTCCAGGTGAAATAATGGCCAACGAGAAAGTAGCCAGGGTATTTTCATGCACAGTCAAAGCTGGGGAGTTTCAGAGTGAGATTATGTAGACTGGGTAATACTCAGGGACAGAAGCATTCTTGCAGGACAGCTCTATGTCCCATAAAGCTTAGCTGTAGCAAAAAAATGTATTATGTCAAGCTGGAAATTAGAAGAGAGCCTGAGAGTACAGCAATGGTACATAGAAATGAATAAATGTATTCCATTGGAAAAAATAACATATAATTTAAGAAATAACATCACAGTATTCGAACAAATTTGGGAACCGTACATGGAACACAACAGAGAAGTCCTACCGCGGACCTCCACCCCCTAAAATGACAGAAGGAGAAGAAATGAACTGACCCAGTGTGTAAAAGTGGAAGACACAAATTTCTTGTTTATTTTCACTGTGTGATGACATTGTTTAATGGGTTTATGTTGAACATTGAGTGGGTGGGGGGGGGGGTGAAGGAGGGAGGGAAGGGAGGGGGAAAAGGGGAGAAAATGACACTGTGTATATTCAAGAGGGAAATGTTTGTGTGTATTTTGGACAGTATGATTCAGTGTGAAAAATTTAAAAAATTTTAAAAAAGCAGACAACCCGAATTACCAGCAGTCAAAGATGAAGTGAAGAACAAGAATGCCAAACAAGAGCATTATTTTTAATTTAGACTGGGTGAAATTTAGGGTTCCCCTTGAAAAACGACAGCACTGTCGGAGTTGCTGTAATGGCATTGCTGCCACTGGCGCGGACCCCAGAGAGCGGGGAGTGGAGACACAGCACTTCCGTGGAGTCCAAATGCCCAGCCCGACTGCTGTCAGCTCCCTACAGGCTTTAAATGTCCTATTAATGGAGCCGATGGTGATGTTTTTAAAAAATTCTGTAACGGTGAAGTTTGGCCCAAGATGGCACCATCTATGATTGGCAACAGCCATGAGGGGTTGCAGACTCCAGGGAAACAGAGAACTGGCACAGGGCACTAGAAAATGAGGAGGACATACCCTGTTTAAGAAGGAGAAGCAGAGGAGATGACCACGGCAGTGGACCAGTGAGGGGCTCTGCAGCTGAAGAACGCACAGGCGGCGGGCTGTTGGTGACTCAAGGCGAGGAAGCAACGCAAGCTGCAGGCTGCTGGTGACTGCAGTCAAGGGATACACACTAGGTGGCGGACTGCTGGAGCCTAGCCCGAGACTGGCTGAACCACGATATGAGAGGGTGTCGAGGGCTCTGGAGGTTTCCTGGTCTTGTCAGATGTTTGGTTCTGGAGTTCGGGCTGCTGATGGTTTGCACTGGACTTTGTGTGGCTGTGGGGGCTGCAGGAGCACTGGAGCCGAATCCACAGATGCTCGCTGACTCGGAGGGGATTCTCTTTTATTACTCTTTCTCTAACCGTAAGAGGCACTGCAGGTAATTTCTGCTGATGGAGAATCTGCCTGCCTTGCGGCAGACAAAATCAAATTCCGTATACACTCTTTTTATTATGTGGCAATAAAGGAATCTTGAATCTGGAATTTTGAATTAACCTCAGGTTTACAAAGAGTTAACACAGGAATAGGGTGAGGTTGGCCAGAACCCAAAGACTATGAATCTTTATTCTGACAACAATTACTGCAGATCAGTTAACCTCATTGAAAGTGGCTGAGTTTAGACAGTCAACTTGTGTGAGCTGAGCAGTTTTATCCCATTCTCTCCAGTCACCGAAAGTCATAATAAAGCAACAGTTCTGGACTTTGATATCATTCTTCAGAAGCATTCTGTGTGGGAGTAAGATCACATTCCGTTTAAATGGAAGCGAAGGCTTGCTTTCCCATCCATAACTGGTCCAGCATAACTATACGCTCTTTCAGAAGATCTCTTCAGTTACTCTCATCGCCTGAGAATACTTGGATACAGCCCTCCAGCCACATGAGAACCTCTGGCATGTCCCTCCATAGTCCTTCCAACCACGAAGAGTTGGCATATTACTCATTTGTGATGGGAGACAGAAGTTATTCCAAGCCCTGAACATGACCTTGCAGGAAATACACAACGGAGTGGCTGAGTCATGCAACACAGAACATGAGGCCGTCAGCTCATTGTGTCTACTTAGCCTATCAACACAGATCACATTTACTAGCACTGGGTCTGTAGCCTTAGTAACTCTTGCACTCAACCCAACACTTTTTAGATATTGTGCAAGCTGCCACTTCAACCACACATTCAGCTTTGCATTCCAGATTCCAACCATTCTCTGGGTTCTCCCTAAACCTTCTTCCCCTTTCCCTAAACCAATGTCCTCTAATTTATGACACACGGCAATGGGGAAAGGTTTCCTGCACCCTACTGGAAGTAAATCACAAAAATACCACTGTCAACTCAGCTCTCACCCTCATCTCCTCCATTTCCCACTCATCTGCCCTGGTCCCCTCTGCCTCCAGACATAGAATCCCCCTCATCCTCACCTACCACCCCACCAGCCTCCGCATCCAACACATTATCCTCCGGAATTTCCAGCACTTGCTAGGGTCCCACCACCAGACACATTTTTCCTTCTCCTCCCCTCTCGGCCTTCCGCAGGGTTAGCACCCTCCATGATTCCCTCGTGCACTCATCCCTCCCCACATATTGTGCCCCCCAACACGTTGCCCTGTGGTCACAGGAGGAACAACACTTGTGCACGCACCTCCTCCCTCACCACAGTGCGGGGCCCCAAACAGGCCTTTCAAGTGAAGCAACACTTCACTTGTATATCCACAGGACTGATTTACTGCATCCAGTGAACCCTTTGTGGCCTTCTCTACATCGGAGAGACCAGTCGGAGATTGGGAAATCACTTCGCTCAGCACCTCCTCTCCGTCCGCCAGTAGCCAACCATTTCAATTCTGAGTCACACTCCCACATGTCTGTCCACACACAGACTCAAGGAACAACACCTTATTTTCTGTCTGGGCCCTCTTCAGCCAGATGGCATTAACATTGACTTCTCTGCTTTCTTTCCCCTCCCCCTTTTCCTGACTTTCCAGTTCTCCCCTCCCTTCCCCCTCTACCCACTCAGCCATCCCTCCTCCCTCGATCGCTGCTGTCCTCTTCCTCCCTCCCTTCTGCACCTATCATCTCCCGCCTTTTCCACCTCCTTTCCCCTCTATCTTTTTGTTTGGCTGCCTGACGACATTCTCTCATACCTTAATGAAGGACTCAAACCCGAAACATCGGTAATGTATCTTTACCGTTGCTACATAAAGGACACTGTTTGACCTGCTGAGTTTCTCCAGCATTTTCTGCTTTTCTCCTACACTCTAACCTATACCCCTCATAATATTTAATACCTCAAACAGGTCCGCCTGCAGCCTTCTCCACCCAAAACAAGACTAGCCATTCCAATTTCTCCATCACAAGCAAGTCCCAATAAATCAACAGGTCATGTTTGAGGATCAGTCTAAGTGATTCTTGAATGTCACTCTGCAAAGCTTTTCTTTCCACAGACAACTGACTAGCCTTCAAGTTCAAGTTCAGGTTTATTATCATCTGACTATACATATGTGCACAACCTGATGAAATGTTTCTCTGGACCACGATGCACACATGCATATATACCCACAATACACAGTAAATTATAATCACACATACACACGCACGCACACACACACACACACACGCACGCACGCACGCACGCACGCACGCACGCACGCACGCACGCACGCACACACACACACACACACACACACACACACACACACACACACACACACACACACAACCACCCCCCCTCCCCCCTGCCCCCACCAACTTCAATGATCTTCTCAGCATTTTGATGAACCTCTGTATTGACCAGGTCCGATGCTTTGCAGCTACCATCCCAGACAATAATGCGCCCTGTAAAAAAAGTTGTCAAGATGGGTGAATGGTTAAGGGACAAGAGTTTTGACTTTGCTAAATTTCAGGGTCGCCTAATTCTCAGAAGGATATAAACAGAGTGGAGAGAGTGCAGAGAAGGTTTACCAGAATGTTACCTGGGTTTAAGCATCTAGAGTATAGGGAGAGATTGGACAGATTAGGTCTTTATTCTTTGGAGCGTAGAAGGTTGAGAGGGGATTTGATAGAAGTATTTAAGATTATGAAAGGGATAGACAGAGTGGATGTGGATAGACTATTTCCGTTAAGAGGAGGAAAGATTAAAACAAGAGGTCATGAGTTAAGAATTAAGGGGCAGAGGTTTAGAGGTAACATGAGGGGGAACTTCTTTACTCAGAGAGTGGTAGCCGTGTGGAATGATCTTCCGGGAGAAATAGTGGCGGCGGAGTCAATTGTATTATTTAAGAAAAGGTTGGACAGGTATATGGATGAGAAGAAGATGGAGGGTTATGGGCATTGTGCAGGGAGGTGGGACTAGAGAGGGGTGTTTGGTTCAGTGCGGACTAGAAGGGCCTAATGGCCTGTTTCCGTGCTGTAATTGTTATGTTATGTAAGATTTTTTTTACATGAATTGCTTGGATGGAATTGTTGTTATGCAGCCTCAATAGTAGTTTTTGCAGAGCCTAGCAGAGTTGTTGAACACACTGCAAACGATGTACAGTTCTTGAGACAACATGTGCATGCAAGAGGACTACACTTAAGATCAAGACCAGTGTCCTTGGTCTAACAAGTGTATAAAGCTAAAGACATGTCTGGCATTACAGGTATACGCCACTTTTTGAAACTAGAGCATTTCTATGAAACCTTTCGTAAGCCAAAATGGCGTAAAGTGAAGACCCTTGCACTATTATTGAAAGCTATTTTCGTAAAAGCCGAAACCCATTCAAAACCTTTTGAATAAGCGAAAAAGTGAATATTCGTAAAGCGACTATTCGTAAAACGGGATATACCTGTATTGCATTTTTAAAATAAATACATGCTAATCAAGGTCCAGTTGCTAAGAAGGATGTTAAATTAAGATGGATTGAGACTTTAGGGGGCTTTTCTGCATTCTAAAGAACTGCTGCAGCCTGTCGATAGGCTTGCCCACTACTCAATTGGCAGAATTAATCTTGTGTTTATCCCATGGATGTCAATTTTATGAAAAGTGAACAGGGTTTATACCTGGAATGCTGACAGAAGCAGAAATTGGATATCAGAAACGAAGCAATCGTGTGTGCATTTCCATAAATCAATGAATAGATGTCATTGCGCCACCTATGCAGATCAAAAACCCTCTGATGTCCATGAAATGAAGCCAGTGGCTCAAATGTTTTCCCCGTGATCTCAAAGACGGACTTTGATCTTGAGAGCATATGAATACGACATTGTTTTCAAAATCAGGAAACTCCATGGAAATGCAGATGTTCTTGGTCATTTTCCAAAGCCAGAAATGACAGCTGATGAAGGAATACAGGGCCAACTCTATATGGATATTTTGTCTGTGAGTCAAATACTAAAAAAAAAACTATGTACTTGCTTAAGTGAAGGCCAGAATGGAAGTTATTTCATTCTAACTCTCCAGCGGCATCTAATGGTATTTTACAGACTTAGTTTTTTAAAAAATGTTCTCAATGGAGTTTGTTATTAAAATGCAAGTTTGGAATATCTGGAAAACCAGATTTTGGATTTATTGTCAGAGGGCATACATGACATCACATACAACCCTGAGATTCCTTTTTTCCTGTGGGCGAGGCAGAATTACCTCTAATTGGTAGAGCAAAAAATTACCATTATCTCTAACATTATGTAAAAAATTACAAATTTGATTTTGCCTAATCGGTCAAGCTATAAAGAGAAGGTTCTTTTCAAATGCCTCAGATTTCCCTGCTTTGCATTATTTTTCTTCTTTTTGCTGGGAATTTTTATCAAGTTTCCATAGTCTGAATCCATGTCAGGTAAAAATTTAATTGGGAAGTGATAAACTCATGGAGGGATCAAAGAGAAAAATAGGAGAGGATGCATTCAATGTAGCAGACTGGGGATTTAATGGTAACAAGACAAACTGCCCATGTGCGGTGAGAACCCTCTCCAGGACCAGCCGATGAGGCTTTCCTTCACTAATATTAGTTCGTCCCCATCCCTGCTGAACGGCACAACGAGTTGCACTGGTGGTAAGGGCAAAAGGGCCAGCACTGATATGCTGGAGCATTAAAGTTGTTTGAGCACAGTCCTCAGACTGCACTGGCTTGCTTTCCTGTCTGTTGTTTTGGCACGTTCCCTATTTCCAACACTTTCCTGTTTAATTTCACATCTCATTTTTCATTTTCTTTCTTTTTCCAATTTCTCTCCCTATGTGTTAACATCTCATTATCCCTTTTATCTTAGCTGCTTGTACATCCTGGTAGCACCTTTCTGAGAAGACCTCCAGTAGCATTATGGGCATAGAACAATTGAACCATAGAATCATTACAGCACATAACAGGCCTTTTGGCCCATCCAGTCTGTGCCAACCTATTATTCTGTCCAATCCCATTGGCATGGCCTGGAGCTCGGGCTGTCAGTGGCTTGAATAGGAGTCTGCTGCAGAGGCTGTGGGAGTGCTGGGGGTGAATCCACGGGCACACAGTTTCTCTGAAAGAACTCTCTTTTGCTTCTCTTTGTAAGGGGCCCTGGGCATGGTGATTCCTCGCTTGCCTTATGGCAGACAAAAGTTGAAGTATATTATATTTTTGTGCATTATTATAAGGAACCTTGAGCCTCTCTACTACTTTAGCCATTAACCCCTTCCCTCCATCCAAGGCATCGTCTTTCTGCCAAAACTTAGTTTCTGACTGATCTTTCCATTTTCCACTCTAATGAGAGGAAGGAACATAGTTCAACTCGTGTTTTTACAGCTTTGAACAAGGACTTGATTGGAGGTCAGATCATGAATCAAGAAGTTTGACAGGGCATTCAAGGGGCAAGGAGAAGATTGGGTCATCAGAGATTCAAAATCAAGGAGTAAGTGGGTGAGATTGGTGGATGAAGATGGAGTCAGGACAGTTGGGGGTAAAGTCATACTTGTTGCCTGAATGAAAATTAGATTTTATACCCACAATTCACAGACCCCAGCAGAATCAGGCTCTGCAATAGTTGTTCTGAATGTACCTAACGACAGGCATTTCACTGAAAAACAGCTAATTTCCTGGTCCAAGTTCATTATCATCCGATTGTCCAAGAGCAAACCATTGAAACAGCATTATCTGGTCCTCGGTGCAAAAACATACAAACATATATAGAGACTTATCATACATACAATCGATACATATGCAGTATGCGTGTGTGATATATATTCTGAAACCTCATTAGAACGTGATTCGTTAATCTGCAGAATCGCTTATAGCGCGGGTGTCTGTGGACCCCAAATTTTGCAAATAAGCTGATTAAAATTCAGAATCCCAATATTAATAGAATGTGCTTGCTTTCTTAGTTATAGATAGGGGATCCTTCGAAAACTGGTAATATTTGGGTTTGATTATCCGTGGGCACTCTGACATATATGCATCTGTTCCGCGATTCAGCTGTAACGCGACATGAAATCTTGGACCCCAACTACCGCGTTTATAAATATATGCATATATACACACATAATATAAAGATGAATAAATATTGTTTAATAAATAGTAGAGTCCCAGAGGGTTTGTACGAGCAGTTCATTCATTTGTCACCATTCTCACTGCCTGTGAGAAGAAGCTGTATGTCAGCCTGGTGGTGCAGGTTCTGATACTCCTGTATCTCTTCCCCTACGAAAGTAGCTGTGGGCAGGGTGGTAGGGGTCCTCTTCAAACAATGATCTTGATAGATCACATTGATGGCGATGGGGGGTGGGGTGGGGGCAGTGGAAGGACACCCCAGTGCTCAAAAGGAAAATTGCACTGGGAATTATATAATTCCCAGCACATCTGATATGAAAATCACATCTTCAGTGCAAGTAGAATTTGTAATCAAAAGTGCCCAATTGAATTTCCTGAAAGGTGTAATTTGACTTAGAAATCATTATAATTATGTTACACCCCTGAAGAAATCATTTTTTTTTTTGCCCAGAGCACTGTAAAACAGTTATGCATGCTAGGCTTTGGGTCTTTATTGTACAATCAGAAAAACATGTTTAGGATGGTGGAAATAAAGCAATGGAACTGAGAAATGAATTATCAGTAGATGATGAAGCCACTAACTTGGGATGGGGTTGATTGCAGAGTGGTGCTGTTCATAGAACTTCTGCCTCACTGATCCATTGACCAATCTTTGAACCTGATCTCCAGTGCTGCCTGTGCCAAATCTGTAGTATCCCCTGTGACCAGGGTTCTCCAGTTTACCTCCACATTCCAAAGGCATGTGGATCGGTAAGTGAATGGGCCACTGCAAATCCCCTCTGGTGTGACGATAAGCAGGGATGAGCTGATGGGAATGGGGCTTAATATATGGGTGACCGATGGTCAGAATGGCCCCAGTGGGCTGAAGGGCCTGCTTTTGTGCTGCATGACTTTCTGACTTTATTGTTCAATAATACAGTGGCATGGTTAGTGTAGTGGTTAGCGCAACACTGTTGCAGCACCAGTAAACGAGTCTAAGATTCGAATCCCGTGCTGTTTGTAAGGAGTTTGTACGTTCTCCCTGTGTCTGTGTAAGTTTTCCCCGGGGCCTCTGGTTTCCTTCCACCATTCAAAAACGTATTGGGGGTTGTAGGTGTAATAGGGGCCTGTTACTGTGTTATATATCTAAATTTAAATTTAACATTTTAAATTTAAATTTAAAAATAATTTACACTGGACCCCACAGATTTGACCAGTCTTTCCTGGCCCTTTGGCCCTCGATGCTGCGTTGGCCCATATATTCCTTAAAAAAAAGTTCTAAACCCTCACTACCCCATAATCCTCTATTTTTTTTCCATCCATGTATCTTTCTAAAGAGTCTCTTAAATTCCCCTAACGTTCCAATCCCTGGCCAGGCATTCCAGGCCCCCACAACTCTGTGTAAAAAGAACTTACCCCTGTATGTCTCCCCTCCCTTCACTCTGTACATATGTCCTTCTAAGCACCCAGGCAGACTTATGCTGCTTAATAAGGTATAAAATAAGCAGTTTAAATGCAAAATTAATGTCACAGGATGAAAGTGGTAGAGTTTGATGAATGTAATTACCTCTCTTTACGTTTGCAGACTCTTAAACACATTTACAATTTGTTCCATTGCACCTTCACACACAGTGGAATCAGCATGAAAACCACTCCCACAAAGAGGTGAGATTTTGCTCTGTGTGACATCTTCATTCTCAGTTTTTATCCCCACCTCAAGTTGGTTTTGGAATTGAATCCATCCTCAAATCCCCTCTGCTGTGAAATTGTTAATTTAACCTGGGTTTTGTTTGTGCAAAGCCGGAGAGACTCTTCAGTACACTGTCAAATCATGGTCATTGCTGTGCGGCTCAGAATGTTTTCTTTTAATTTAGCTAAACAGGACCGTGGTGACCTTTGCTCCCCACACACGATGATTTTTGGTGATAAGGCATGTACTCCATTGAACTGTTCATAACAAAACCAAGTGACCTTTTTGACCAAGAAGTTAAGAATCAGGCAAAAAAAACCAATAGATCAGTAATTTTGTATGGAGGGATGATTAATGCAGCCCAGGATAATGATGTCATTAACATCAGCTCCATATGGGAGATTAATTTCTTAGGTCTCAGAGTGAAATGCTCATCAAATCTTAGGTAAGCTCATCTTCGCCTTAATGGTGACGAGGTGAATTCCCCACTTTGGTCTCAGCAACTGTGTCATTCTCTTGCAGAGTCTAGTTTCAGTCCATAATCCTACATCAAACAGGGTTTTTGAAACCTAGAAGAACCATTTCTATTTGGTGCCCCACTCCTGTGCTGACATGTCTGTCCATGGCCTCATGCACTGCCAAACCAGGGCCACCTGTCAATTACAGGATCAACTCCTAAAAGTCCGTCTGGCCACTCTCCAACAGGATGGCATTAGCATCCACTTCTCCGGTTTGTGATGGACCACTCCCTGTTCTTTCTCTCTTCGCCATCCCTCTGCCTTCTTTCCTCCAGTTCTCCACACTCTTCCCTCACCATTCACAGAGCTATCCCTTCCCTCCCCCCCCCACCACCCCATCTTCCCCAGGTTTACTCCTGCCTCCCTTCCCTTATCTATTACCTGTTGCCCGTGGGCCTGTGATCTTCCACCTGCCCCTCCTTCCACTATGTTATTCAGGTACCTGCCCAAACTTGATGAAGGGCGTGAGCCCAAAAACGTTGGTTCTGTATCTTTATCTCTGCTCTATAAAGTCCGCTGTTTGACCTGCTGAGTTTCCCCAACTTTGTGTTTTTACTTCAATCATAGCGACTGCAGACTCCTGTATTTCCTTTCAAGAAATTGTGAATATTCATTGTGCTAAAACTGTTTATTTATTGCGGCTGCTGAACTGTAAAAACGTAGAACTGAATTCTCTCTCTCTCTCTCTCAGAGAAAACCACATGAGCCTCTTTGATCAGCAAACTGCACTCAGACTGCGGCATCAGACCCAATCTTCTGAGTTCGTTCATCTGTTGCATTCCAAAACAATAATCCATTACTCCACAGCAGGTCCAATTAACACCTACTTGTGAAGTCCTTATAGGCACTCTTCAAAATTTTTGCAAAGGCACTCGGAGCATGGACTGTCTGGCTTAAGCAGAGCTCTGGCATTTTAAATGAGATCTGTTTTGAAGTGTTGGTAGATGACCTACACTATAGCCACTTTCAGGTACAATTGCTCCGAGAATGCGCCTGCAGAAGCGGCTGCGGGTGTGTTCGAATCGACGCTCAAGTGGCAGCGCTGAAGGTGCTGTTCTGGCACCTGAAAGGGCCGGCTGAAGGAGAGGTGGCTCCTGTCGACTGTGGCCGTAGTCCCGCCCGCTGTTGTGATGTCATTTGCAGAGCATCTAGGGTGAAGCAGAAAGGAACACAGGATCGCCCAGTTTGAAGCCATGGGGTCGAAATAAGCCTCTAATGTACCACAAAATGTGACTGTACAGGTAATGCTGAGCCTGCACACTCTCCAGTTTTTCAAAAATTGTGCCAATGCGTCTCAGGCTGACAACGTCACCATGATGTCATCAGCCCGCCCCCTAGCAGCCACTACTCCTTTCAGGTGCCTTGGACTGCTCGGTAGTGGAGAATATACCTCCCCGAGGAGGGTTGGTTAAGTACTCCTCGGGGCCAAGTTTTCCGCTTTCAGGTGGCCACCCGACAGCCACATTCAGGTGGAATAGGCGGCTTTACATTGGGGTATTCTGGCCACCTGAAAGCGGCCTAAAAAAAACCTGCCAAAATTTATCTCCTTTACAACATATCTATATACAATATAAAACATAACATAATCAGTCACACTCCAGAAAGTTCTGCTTTTATTCCAAAGCAAAACAAGTTTCTTGAAACATCATTTAGACTTTTTTTTTGTTCGATATGTGACTCAAGATTCCATTATATTGTTCTATTCCTTGAAGATGACACTTTTCAGATGGGTTCTTCATCATACAGGGTGATATTGACATTTTTTCCCTTCTGTAAACACTCGAACAATGTCCAATACCCTGCTTAACACTGTTTTGAAAAGCATGGGTTTTGATATAACGTGGTTTGAAATTTCTGACTCGCAGTTTTAAATTTGCAACATTAAGTTCTATTACCATATAACCATATAACCGTTTACAGCAAAGAAACAGGCCATGTCGGCCCTTCAAGTCCATACTGGTTCACTTGAACAACTCCACTAGCTCCTCCGCAAACTCCTGAAGAAGTAGAGTGTTGTTGCTATTTAAACCACATCATAATACTTTGGAAGACTCTAAAGTATTTCAAACATAGGCGCTGAGCTGTGGAATAGAGAGAGTTAAGTGGCTGTGTTGGAAGGTATTGGTGTCCCCACTGTGACCAGGCTCCCAGCACTATCCTACTGCCTTACACTGATGGGGTTTTTTTTCCCCGTCTCTGCTCTGATGAGGCAGACCAGCGAGTTTCCACCCACTCAACAGTGCCAGTTTGTATGGAGGGGAACCCCTGGAATTTGCTGTGGAATTGAGGGAGTTTTGCGGCTGTGTGGAAAGTTATTGCTGTCCCTGCTATGATCAGGCTCCCTGTACTATCCCACAGTAGTACCAATCTAACTTTGGTGAAAGTCTCATGTGAGCAATTTGGCACAAATCTACATTAGACAAATATTTTCTTAAATAAATAATGCTCACTACTGCCAATAAAGACCAGTTTTATATATCCCTTTTATAAGAGTGGAACATATTACATCAAAGTGCATTGTAATAATGCTTTGAACAGTGCGGTTTTCCATAACACTGAACTTGCTTGGAATGTATTAACCGTGTTATACAGGGTATGTCTGAAGTGGTGAATGCGAGCTCAATTTTAAAATTTAAGAAGAATTTGGACAGTTACATCAAGTATGGAACGTGCAAGCTTCCTGTGGCCTTGTTTGAAATTACCCATCAAATACTCTATCTCCTGCCCATTCGGGGTAAGCTAACCAATGGACAATTTCAAACACCCATTTGTGTACCAAAATCTATGCCCAATCCACGAGGACCACCCGCTAGAAATTCACTTCTGGTTATTGCACAAAATACCTTCACTTCGAAATTGGACTTGTTTTTGCATGTGCACACTTTGTGCAGAAAAGACCATTTGGGCACCTTAGATTCCACTAGAAACCCTGTTATTGACTGTTAGGAAGTTGGCCTGGACATTTCCAGGCACAAATCACCTCATAATGTTTGATGATTGCTCGGTATCAGTTGAATAGTTTTTGGCATCATCAAAATTTACCTGTTAAAACATGCAACCAAGATCCTTCATATTTTCATTCACATTAAAGCAAGAAGCAACCCCTGTGGTGAGTCACCAATAAGGGTTCTCCAGCAGAACATCATTTTTGCTCACATCCACTGCTCGATCAACCACTCTATACTTTTGTTTCCAAATATCACAAATTCATTAGGTCTATATACAATCCTGCGGCTCTGAGATCATCTTGTAACTTGGAGTGATTGGTGCTACACACCACAGGGTCCCATTACTGAGTTTATTATATATGAGGGATGCTCAGATGGACAATGGACCACTGCTGCCCCTTCCATCATCCCATACCTTCCATTTATCCTTACCTCCAATGCAGCATTTTATGCTGCTGTACTGTTTTCTTTCCTTTGGCTTGGCTTCGCGGACGAAGATTTATGGAGGGGGTAAAAAGTCCATGTCAGCTGCAGGCTTGTTTGTGGCTGACAAGTCCGATGCGGGACAGGCAGACGCGGTTGCAGGGGAAAATTGGTGGGTTGGGGTTGGGTGTTGGGTTTTTCCTCCTTTGCCTTTTGTCAGTGAGGTGGGCTCTGCGGAGCATAGAATACTGCAAACCAGAAACAGGCCCCTTGAGCCCTTCTAGTCTGTGCTGAACCATTTTTCTGCCTAGTATCACTGCCTTGCACCCAGTCCATTGCCCTCCATTCTGCTCCCATCGATGTAACTGTCCAAATTCTTCTTAAATTTTAAAATTGAGCTCACATTCATCACTTCAGCTGGCAGCTGGTTCCACACTCCCACCGCTCTCTGTGTGAAGAAGGTCCCTCTCATGTTCCCCCTAAACTTTTCCCCTTTCCATCTTTAATTTATATCCCCTGGTTTGTATCTCGCCTACCCTCAGTGAAACAACAACTATCTATATTCACTTTATCTCTCCCCCTCATAATTTTAAACACCTCTATCAAATCTCCCCTCATTCTTCTACACACCATAGTCCTAATCTGTTAAACCTTTCCCTGTCACTCAGTTCCTGAAGTCCAGGCAACATCCTAGTAAATCTTCTCTGTACTCTTTCTATCTTATTGATAACTTTCCTGTAGTTAGGTGACCAAAACTGCATACAATACTCCAAATTTGGGCTCACCACTGTGCTATACAATTTTACAAAAACCTATCAATTCCTGTACTCTATACTTTGATTTATGAAGGCCAATATGCCAAAAGCTCTCTTTACAACCCTATCTACCTGTGATGCAATGAAGAGAGTAAGAGCTGACCCACTGTCAGGCAATGTTCCCTCTAATTTTTAGTTGTCAGTATGTGCAAAAATCTTATGTTGTGCAATTTTTTTTTTCCCGTGACAAAAACATGAGTGTACTGAATGCTTGTGCAAATGTAAACTTGAAATTGTTTCAAGATCACTTTGGCACAGCCTATCTCTCATGGCTAATAAAACTGTATTGGCATGTTTTCATATAATACAAGTATGATGGCAATCTTGAAAGTATAATTATTAATTCCTACATTATTTTGGGTTACTAACCTTTGGGGCACACATTAATTTCCTTGTGCGCTGGTTACAAAACATGTGTGCGTGCACACATGCACACCTTAGAGGGAACAGTGCCATCAGGACTGATGTACATGTATTTGGCGTGAAGATCACCCTAACCAATTTTTCATTTGCTTTTGCTGGGTCATCGTCTCACTGGTACTCTACTCAGCACCAAAGAGGGTGTACTCCAAGCTAAACACTAGCATTGCTTTCCACTTGTAAAATTTGATTCCATTGAAGTTAGATATACAGGTACAGCAATATTTAATCCAACCAAAGAGTGATTGATTTCTAGTTAGACATGTATCTCCACCAGTGTAGCATTGCCATTTATATTCTTAGTATGTCTTCAACCACCCAACTGAGCCTTGGTTCTGCACCGAGAGGTTGATTTATATTGTTGCCATCTCTAGATATCAAAGTTTAAATTTCAAATTAATAAATTTATCACATACAACCCTGAGATCCATTTTTCCTGCGGTCGAGGTAGAATTACCACTTATTGGTAGTGCAAAAAAAAAACTCAATAAGATACATATTCATGTAGACAAATAAAGAAATGTTAACAAAATGATTGTGCAATACAGAGAGAGAGAAAAAAAATAAGGTGCAACAATCCTTAAATGAGTCTCTGATTGAATTTGTCATTGAGGAGTCTGATGGTGGAGGGGTAGCAGGTTTTCCTGAACCTGGCGGTGTGAGTCTTATGGCACTGACACCTCTTTCCTGATGGCAGCAGCGAGAACAGAGCGCGTGCTTGATGATTGCCACTGCTCTCCGACAGCAGCATTCCCTGTAGATATGAATACTTCACTGGACTTTCTACCAGTCTGCCAAATCCGATCTTGTCCAACTTCCAAGATTATACCACCTATCCCACATTAAATCCCTGTATTCTTCCAGTTCTTGACCACAGCAGTTGGAATTATTTCTGTGCTTGGAGAGCTTCTGCATAACTGCAGTGCAGAATTCCTGTTTGTATTCGTTATGATTTCAGATTTACTTAGATTGGCAAGCGAGTTCTGATGCCAACGTTGAAAATGGGCCTGTGCTTTGTGGCACACCAAATATAAATTTGAAAATAATTTGAAAAAAAAATAAAACAGTGTTAAGTTGTCAACATACAAATGATCTAAATGCCTAAAAGCTTCGACAAAGTAACGAATTACTTAATTTTTCATATAAATGTTAGTGCACTCCCACGTTGAGCCAAGAGATATTGTAAAACCAGAATAAACCTCTTTGGATTTTTCTCAGATGTGAAGGAGTAAGATATTTTATGTTAAGGATCTTGTCAAGCCTATTTTAATTACTGAGTGCTCCAATCAGAATCTTTGACCCCAAAATTTTTACGTCTGCTGAGGAGTCTTACTCGAAGAGATGTCGTCATTAGGGTAGTGTTGAAGTGTAGATACTTTGTGATTAAGCAGCCAATATGTGCACAGCAAGGCCCAAACACAGCAATGTGGTAATGGTTACTGATAAATATTGGATATGACACTGGGGAGAACTTACCAAACATTTCTTTAAACTTGAGTCATGGAACCTTTTCCATCATGTTGACCTGACAAAGTAGATTTGGCCTCAGTTTTAATATTTTCCAATTCTCCTTCAGTATTGGACTGTTTATGATGCATTTGCACTTCTATCAAGGAGAACTTTAACCCTCAACTCATATATTAGAGAACATTAATGTGGGACACAGTGGAGGTTCTGTCAGGTGATACAAGAATGCCCATGTTTTCTCATATTTACCCTGAGGTAAACAGGTCTAAGTAGTAGATTCCATCCTACTGTTTTTCTCAGTGAATTGGGATTCAATGCAGATCATTAAGCAAAAGGATAATGAATGCAATATATTCTGGGATTACCAGTGCATCAGACATTAAACCTGGAGGCTCCCCACATGCAGAAAGGAGCAGGCAGGTGGCTGCTGTGGGACAAGGAGAATTCATGAACCATAGGCCCAAAGAAATAATTTTCACTTTTACAGCATTACAAATGCCAAGGGGGAGATATCAGAATTTTTCTCTTCTGTCACCCTATTTTTAGCGAGTTGTTCGTCAGTCCTGGCAGGATTGTGTTTTATTTGTGATGTTAGCTCTGTAGCATTGATATTTAAAACATCCATCACAAACTATGCTCGACCTATTCACTTCTGCCACTGTACAATCTCTGTGGGACCTCACAACATATCCTTCCAGGACTTCCACGTTTCTTTTTAAAATATCTTTATTGATTTTCAGTAGTAATAAGTATGGAATGCGCTACATAAAAAAAAAGATAAAGAAAGCACTTCAACAATAATATGAATCCCCAAAGCACAGGTGTAATAATAAAGTATGGACATAATACATTTAAATTTTTCAAAACCCCTGGCCCTAAACAAGATTTAAAATTAATATTGATGAAACAAAGGAGCTCACAGTCCCAAAGTTCTGTATTAATGCTAAATCTAGAGAATATGGTAATGGTCCATGAACGGGCCCCATAACATTTGGAATCTAATGTTTGAATCATTAATTGCATACATAATTTTTTCCAAATTTAAACAGGACATAAGGTCCCTTAGATGAATAGGTGGGATGTTATCTTTCCACTTAATCAACATAGCACGTCTGGCCAGCAATGAATCGAAGGATAAAATGTGACATTTAATTGGAGTTTGTACAACATCATCTCCTCCAAGAATTCCAAAAAAGAGCAACTAAGGGATCTGGTTCTAATTTTAAATTGAGAATCACCAATAATGTTTGAAAAACTTCTCTTCAATATTTTTCCAAACTGGGGCATGTCCAAAACATATGAATTTTGCATTTATCACAAAGGGGGTTTATATCTGAGATAATTTGACTTTGGACATGTGGCCTATGTACCACTTTGAATTGCAACAGACAGTTGTGAGCACACAGAGATGTGTTAATCAGTTTAAAAATAGAGACCAAACCTCATCAGTCAACGAAAGGTTCAAATCCTGCTCCCAGGCATTCTTAATTTGGATTAGAGGGATGTATCTTAAACCAGTCAACTTGTTTGCCAGAAATAACAGATAACTCTTTGCCGAAAGGTTGGAATCCAAAACATGTTTCAAGAATATTCACCTCAGGTGCTCCAGGAAAATTGGGGATCTGAGATTGAATAAAGTACCTGATTTGTAAGTGTCTGAAAAAATGAATGTTTGGTAAATTGAATTTTCAAAAGATCCATAACTGTTATCAATAAAAAGGTCTTTAAAACATTTAACTCCCCATCTATACCAAATATTAAAAGCACAATCCTGAAAGGAAGGATGAAAAAAGTGACTAGATAAAATGGGGCTTGCAAGAGAAAAGCCCTGAAATTCAAAATACACCCATATTCTCAAACTGTATTTAACAGGGCTTCCACATATTAAATGATATGGGTGAGCAATAGCATAAGCACTCCAGGAATCTTCCAGATTGCTCCCTGGCACCAGTCACTATCTTCATTGCATTGTAGTGTCAAATACACGCCACTTGTTACAATAGGCCTTCAGCAACGTTGTTGTGGCTCATTTAAGATCAGTAATTCACACTGCTTGACTGTTGGACAAACAGTTGGCAGATATTTGATATTGGAATAGCAACATCATTTCACAATATCATTTTCCACACAGGGCAGTATTTGGGACTTTAAGGATGGCACCGTGATTTTAAAACATTGCAACTCAAGTATTGTAATAGAAATTACATCTCTATTAATGACATGAGTTGTCACTATTTTGATGCTCGAACAATGTTTATTTGAATTCAATTCTGAACGCTTTGTTCTCACTGAAAATATACATCAGGAAAGAGGCATAGGTGGCACAAAATGCGGACCACCAGGTTAAGGAACAGCTGCTACTCCTCCACCCTCAGACTCCTCAACAGCAAACTCAATCAGGGACTTAGTTAAGGATTCTAATTTTTGCAATTTATTGATTTTTTTTCCTCTGTGTTGCACAGTCAGTTTGTTTACATTTCTTTACGTGTGTATGTGGAGTACAGTCTTTGTTTTACACTCCCAATAAGCGGCAATTCTAACCACCGCAGAAAAATAATATCAGGGTTGAATGTGATATCATACTCTGACAATAAATATGAATTCTTAAATCTGAACAATATTATTTCAACACTGTGACACACACTATGCATTAAAATTGTTCCAACAAACAAACAACTCAGCTGTCCAATTGGAAAATGAAATATTTTAGATGTCAAATGAAGATTTCAGATGTGAAGTTAAACTGGGGACTTGGAATGTACTCTCAGATGGATGTAAAATAAATCCATGACACAGTTCAAAGAAGAGAAAGAGTCTTAACCTGGTTGATCCAGCCCTTTTGATCTTCATTGAATGCTACTACAAACAAATAACCTGATCTTTATCACATTGCTGCTTGTGGGATCTCATTGTGTGCAAATTGGTTGATGCATTTGCTTATAGAAGAAACCATTCTACAGATGATGCTAAAGTCTTGTCCCTTCATTCCATCCTGGCCCACCTGGAGAATAACACCTCATACACCAGACTGCTGTTCAGCTCGGTGTTTAATAAAATCATCCCCCAAAGGTTGGGGGAGAAGTTGTCCTCGCTGGAACTCAACAGCCTTCTCAGTAACTGGATCCTGGACTTCCTAACGGAAAGACCACAGTCTGTCCGAGTTGGTAGCAGCCCAGTCCTATTCACTCGACTTACCCGCGACTGCATCACCAGGTCCATCTCCAACAGTGTCATCAAGTTTGCAGATGACACAACAGTATTTGGCCTCATCAGCAACAACGATGAATTACACTACAAATCTCGTGAAATGGCATGAGAGTAACAATCTGATTCTTAACATGGACGAAGGAGATGATCATGGACTTCAGGAGGACCACCCTCCACTATACATCAACAACTCTGTAGTGGAGAGCATCAGATTCCTTCAAGTTCACTTATCTCGACCTATCGTGGACACTTAACATTTCCTCACTTGTCAGAAAGGGGCAACAGCGACTGCATTTCCTGAGAAGACCGAAGCGGCCACCGTTATGTCAACCTGCTATAGGACCTCTATCAAAAGCATCCTGGCCATCTGCATTACAGTGTGGTATGGTTGCTGCAGAGATATGGATCAGAGGTCAATCCACAGGAGCATAAGAGAGGTAGAGAGGATCACTGGAGTCTCCCTCCCCTCCATCAACATGATCTACCAGGGTCATTGTCTGAAGAGGGCGTGCAAAATCCTTGAGGACACTTTCCACCCTGCACACTACATCTTTCAGCTGCTCCTGTCTGGGAAGAGATACAAGAGTATCAGAGCCAACACCACCAGGGTGAGAAATAGCTTTTCTCAAGGGCAGTGAGAATGCTGAACATACAAAGGAACTGCTCCCGCTAACCATCTGAGACTCTCATTTGAACAAAACAAAATTTATCTATCTAATTTTATAGATTATAATACTTGACCTGCATATGTATTATTTGTCTGTAAAGGTAAAGGTAATTGTCACATAATACTACATTTAGAATGTAACGTACATGAAATTCTTTAACTTTTGTCTACTGTAAGGCAGACAGAGAATCGCCACTTTGTCCAGCGCCCCTGGTGTTCCCAGGCGGTCTCCCCTCCAAGTACTGACCAGTCCTGAGCCTGCTTAGTTTCTGAGATCAGTAATTCGCTGGTGTTCCCAGGCATATTCAGGCTATTAGGTGCATGTCTTGCTGTGTGCCTGCATGCTTTGCACCGAGGACCTGAGAATGTTCTTTTCTCGGGTTGTACTTGTACAAACAGATGACAATAAACTTAATTTGACTTGCATTCCCTGCATTATATATCATTGATCTGGCCACTGTTCAAATGCTCCCTCATGTCATTTTTATCTCCAGTCATAAATGATCCTTGCCATTTCATCATGACCTTCCTCAGTCTACTCCCTTTCAATGTGGTTATTCAACAGCTGAACTTACACCTGGCATCATTTACCCTCACGAGCTCTTGATTAAGTAAAGCCATAATTTTTAAATTGCCAACCATTTTTTCAAATCACTCCAGTCTTGTCACTTCCTTTTCTTTAAACTTCCTTTTCAAAATCTTCCAAGAGGTTGCACTCTTCCTAGATTAATTACTCCATCAGCAGTAATCATACCTCAGCTTCCAACCCACAAGCTCAGCAATTCTTTATAACCAAGCCTTTTCTATTGTTCTTTTAAGAAGCTTCTTCAAATCTTTGTCCTTGAATAAGATTTTGGCCATCTTCTTTGCTCCTCTTAATAAAATTTGTAGCAAATGTTTCTGCCAAGCCACTGGATAATTTTGTACAGTGTGGGCACTATATAAATGCACATTACTGATGTACTTTCATAGAGTGGATAACTAATGGTGAAGAAATATAATCCTCTGTTTGCCCGGCTCCCCTGATTCTGTGTTCCTCGTACTGCTGAACAATTATTAACTGGAAACCCATATTTGGATGAAATAATAAAAATTAACTGCCAGACGGTTTATTTTAGTGTTTGATTTTTTTTGAGATGTTTTCTTCTGACTCCAATGTATTGTGTGGCTAGTAGAACCACTGCCTCCCAGCGCCAAAGACCTGGGTTCAGTCTTGACCCTCAGAGTTCGTATGTTCTCCCTGTGACCCTGAGGAATTCCTTTAGATGCTCCCAAAGTCACCTGGATTGCTGGGTTAATTGGCCATTGTAAATTGCCCTCGGTGTGTGCCTGGGCATGAATCGCAAAAGGTTGGTTTGCAGGTACAGCAGGCTATCAAGAAAGCAAATGGAAAGCAGCTAGTGCAACCTCTTCGTTGCTAAAGAGAGATTGAATTTAGGAGCAGGGAGGTTACGCTGCAACTGTACAAGATACTGGTGAGGCTGCATCTGGAGTACTGCCTGCAGTTCTGGACTGCTTACTTGAGGAAGGATGTACTGGCTTTGGAGGCAGTGGAGAGGAGATTCGCCAGGTTGATTCCAGAAATGAGGAGAGGTTGAGTCATATGGGACTTAGAAGAATGAGAGAGGATTATGATAGGCATGGAGAAGATAAGTTGCTTCCATTGATGGGGAGACCAGAACTAGGGGACATAACTGCAAGATTTAGGGTAGTAGATTTAGAATGAAGATGAGGAGGAAGATGGGGAATCTGTGGAATTTGCTGTCCATTGAAGCAGTGGAGGTGACCTCAGTAAATATATTAAGACAAGGCTGAATAGATTTTTGCATTGATGGGGAATTAAGGGATACGGGGAAAAGACAGGTAGGTGGAGATGAGCCTCTCTTCAGATGATCTCATTGAATGGAGGAGCAGGCTCAATGGGCAGGATGGCCGACTCCTGGTCCTATTTCTTATGTTCTTATTGTCCCTTTATCAATGGTGATACTGGGGAGAGTTGGTGGATTTGAGGAGATTGAAGTGAGATTGATGCAGGATTGCTGAAAATGGCTACTTGACGGTCAACATGGAGTTGATAGGCTTAAGGGCCTGTTTCCATGCTTAAAACTTGATGACTCTATTTTCTGCATGTTCATTAATTGGCTGTAGAAGTTAGAAGGTGGGCCAAGAGAGTTAGTTATTGTAATTCCTCAAGATATGTTTATCTTGCAATGCTCATCCCCAGCCTCAGTCCTCAGGAATCTGTCCCATTCTCCCTTTATGGTGCCGGAAGAAATCCACATTTCAACTTCTTATGTTGCTTCCCACCTGCCAGCCACACAGTCCATCTAACTGGTTCTTGTACTGAAGAGTTACTGTGGTGTATTAATGGGTCCCTGGCATTAAAATCTCCTGCAGGAACTCAGCCGGTCTCGCAGCGTCCACAGGAGGCAAAGATATATTACTGACGATTTGGGCCTAAGATCTTCTTCATATCTTGAGCTCAGGCCCAAAATATCAGTAGCATATTTTTACCTCATATGAACGCTGTGAGACCAGCTGAATTCCTCAAGCATTTCTGCGTCTTTACTAAATCACAGCACCTGCAGACTTTTATGTTTCATTTAAAATCTCCTGAGCCTCATATCTGGGTTCTTCCATAGATACTGTGTAGATTTTGGGCTTCCTTGCTTCTCCTCAACTTCCTGCCAATACTGGCAATGTCACACAATCTAATAAATTTCAAAAGCTGGAAAGTTACCTGGGGGGGAGGGGCGGAAAAAAATCCCACTTTGCCAACTCAACAGTGCGGGAAATGGAGCGAAAATGTTTTAATGTATTGTGCCTACTTCTGGCAGCTCTGAGAAAAACTCCCAGCCTGTAGTCTATTTCTTCTGATGAACCGAGTACATAGGAATTAAATAGGTGATGTTGATGAAGAGCAGGTGTTAAAATGATACACTTCTCCCCTCCAAACAGTTGGAGGAGAAATTGAACAAATCTTGATCCAGGAGGTGTTTTGCACTGCCTGAAATGAAGGCCACGACTCTAAAAATCTAAAAAATGAAGCGTTTTGTTCTTCTGGCTGAACTGTTCCCAGAAGCAGAATAAATCCACCGGGACAAAGTCTATGAGTTTAATGTAAACAATGGCTTGCATTCCCAAACACAGCCGAGGTGAAAAGGATTGACATCTTTGCCCCTTGTTGAAGTCAGAAATCCCCTCCAGTACAATCCCACCATACATTCCGGTGTTTACTCAACTGTGCAGAGAGACAGAGTCAGGCTAAGGCTTAGACCTGCTGTGTTTTCTTTAGACTTGATTAACAAAGAGAATGTATGGAGGGAGCATTATAGCATAACCGTGGTGATCTTTCATGCTTGGAATTCAGAGCGAAGCCACTTAATCTGGAAGATGTAAGGAGCTTGCTGGTATGAGTATTTTTGAGGGGAGGATGATGGGCATAAGCGATATTTTGGTTTGGTTAAATCACATTTTGTAAATGGGGCCAGACAGCTGTTGGCAGAGATAAGCAAGCTCTCCCCACGCATATCTGGAGCACTCTGTACATTAGGGTGGGTCTTGAAGGGAAGCAGAAACTAAGGACAGACAAATCCCATTTTTAATAGGTAAACCCAATTGTTATTAACCCATGTAACTCACACTTGTACCTGAATCTTAAGAGGAATCTTGCCACCCAATTGGAGATTTTTGGCATTAGGTCACTTTAAATCCTTTTAATCCAGAGCAAAATGATCTTTTTTTGGGTTGCTTTGTTCACAAATCACAATTTCCACCTCACAATTGGCTGGATGACATAATTCCTCACGCAAACACCTTCCAAAGAATTGGCGGGAGATGTTGACCATGTCCCAATATCAATCTGGCCATCCTAATGCCAGGGAGGACTGGAATAGCAGACAAATAAGTGAATTATTTGTCTTCACTTTTGGAACTTTACCCCTTTATTACATCCACACTCCCTCCATCCTGCTCCTGAACCCATGATCCTGTGACTGCCCTGGACTTAAAATCAGACCCCTCTGTTCATCTATCCTAAATCCTCCACCCCTTAATCCTGTAATCCTTTTACTAAAATTGGCAGTCTGTGATCTCACCCAGTACTTTTCTCCAATCTGGTCTCTGGTCCAATCTTATTCATCTGACCTTCTTGATCTCATGGCTTAGCACGGTTGGCGTAGCAGCTAGTGCAACCTCCTTGCAGCGCCAGTGATCGGGACCGGGGTTCAAATACCACGCTGTCAGTAAGGAGTTTGTACCATTTCCCCGTGTAAAGGAGGTTTCCCTCAGGGGCTCCGGAATAGCCTGTTACTGTGTTGTATGTCTAAATTTAAAAATCACCTTTCGAATTTTCCAATCTTGCCTTTTTTCCAAACTGGTCTCCCAATAACTCCTTCTAAACTATTTCTCCACGCTCCACCTCCATTTTGTAGCATTTCAATACCCCAATCCCATTCCACTCTTTATCACTGGCCCAAACAGGCCTGCATCCACCATCCAACTTGAATTTAGGCTTCAAAAGGGGAATATCATTGGTATCCCACCCAATTACAGAGGTAAGAAATAGAACCAGAAAATAGGAATGGGGAGGAGGAGGAGCACTCAACTTTTTAGGATGAATCTTCCATTCAGTAAGATCATGGCTAATCTGAATAGAACCCCTTTCCAAAGACCGACACCCTCCTCAGCAGTGCATCGTTAGACTGCACAGAATTTACATTTGTCCCTCTCTTGTGAGGACCCAGTAGATGTTGGGGCTTTCAGAAGGCTACCTGTAAGATGGCCTCATGAGACTTTTTTTTAAAAAGAACCAGAACAATTATTGGAGCTATAGTTAACACACTGGGTTGAAGATTAGGAAATAGCTAGAAAGTAAAGAGTCTTCAATCTTTCTCCTGTTGACCACTAACGTGTTGCATGGATCCACGTTGAAACCCACACGGCTGTCCACCAACGACTTTGATAGTACAGATCTATCACCAATGTACATAGTGTATACAGTTACAGTATCTAGACTGTGCTTACAACGATTGGCTGAGAGCTAAGCCACGCCTATTGTCTGGGCCTTGAAGGGTTGTGTCCCTAGCCAGGTCGGATCATTCCAGACTGGTCGGCCACCTGTGAAGAGCTCCTGTCTTTTGCTAATAAAAGCCTTGGTTTGGATCAACAAGTCTTTGGTTCTTTCGACGAGCTCTACAACGACCACCAAGCATTAGACAAGGGGAACAAATGCAATATCTCCAGGTTTGCTCATCACACGAGGCTGGGTGGCTGTGTGAGCTCTGATGAGGTGGGAGAGTGGCCACCTTGAGAAACCGACAGGCTAGGTGAAAGGGTAAGGTTATGGCAGAGAAACCATAATGTGGAAGACCTGAGGTCATCCACTTTGCCCAACAAAAGTAGAAAAACAGAATACTGTTTAAATGTTAAGAGTGAAAGAATTTAGGTTGACCTAGGTTCCCTTGTACAGGGGCATCAAACAATGAGGAAGACATGTGATATGTTGTTTATTTTTAAAATCACAAGAAGTTATAGAACCAGTAAAAGGATATCTTGCGGCAAATACGCAAGGCCCCAGATAATACAGTTTTTTGGAATCTTTTCTCAAGTGGGCTGTGGAGTTTCCGTCTCTGTTTATGAAAGGTCCAGGTTGATAGATTTTGTTCTTGTATTAAGGGAGTGAAAAATATATTGTCAGTATGGGAGTGTAGTGTTGAGTTGGAAGATCAGCCATTATTTTATTGAATAGCCAAGCAGTTGGGTGAGCCTCCTCCTATTTGTATTTCGCCAGTCCTTGTGCTCTTTCATAAAGTACAATCATTCAAAGCCGTGTGATTTACACTTTAGATGTTATTGTATTTTCATTAATATATCAGACCAAATTGAGCATGAAGGAAGATTGGGTAGAGTTTCCCTTTGGGTCCAATCAGGAAGTAGCAGCCAAAATGTGCTTGCAATTGTACTGGTTGGATTTCAGTTTGAGTTGCCGTTAAAATTGATTTGCATAATCACAGACATGCGTCTGCACAGTCAGGTAGTGTGACAGAATATAATTGTTTCTTTTTCTTTCCTTCCATTACAACATATTACTTGATATAGCTAAAAGGGCTATCCTGATGTGTTTCATTTAACATAGCCAAAATGGATTTTTTTACCAAATATAAAACTGCAAAAATCTATTGTTGCCACCTGTGAGTAAATGATTTTCAACAAGTATAAGGAAAGTGATATTGGCCTTTTCTTTAATAGTTTTTTGCATTTATAGTGGCTGGTTTCTTATTTTTTGATATGAGGAACTTCTAAGATTGATTTCCTAGTGCCTGTGCACTAAGATCGAGGATGATCAACTGGCTCAAGTCCATATGTCTTGATCTAAGCTAGTGGTTCTCAACCCTTCCCCCCCCCCCACCTTAAAAAATTCCTGACTAACCACAGAGCACTTATGGCATAGGTATTGTCTCCAAAGCTGGTATATCCCTTCTTAAATAAAGCGTATAGGTATTGTCTCCAAAACTGGTATATCCCTTCTTAAATAAAGCGGCCACACTTGTCGATAGAGCTCTGGGTAAAGATAAACAAGAACTGCAGATGCAGAACTCTTGAGAAAACAATGAGAAGCTGGAGAGACTCTCATTAGGACCAGAGACATCAACTCTCCATGATTTAAAAGGGCCTTTATAAGGCAAATCTTTCTTTGTTGATTGTATTTTTCCTCAAAAGACATCTCCATTAGTGGAGAAATCAATCGCTTTGGCACTTCCACCTTAAGGGTATCCTTTACCTGGCACTGTGGCCAGAGCACAGCACATTGTTCCAGCCATGATCCCACCAAAACCTTTCACTTCCTTACTTTTGGACTCACACCCCTTTGTAATCAAGCGGACCATTCCTCTTTTTTTTACCTGTAATAATTACATTTTAACTTTTTGCATTTCAAAATATTGCACTCCAGGTGACTTATGTGTGTCATGTGTTCCTACTGGTGGGCACCTAATCGGAAGATACTTCACTGGCCAACAAGGTCAATCTCCGCCCACTCATTAGCACACACCTGACCATTGGCCCCTTTAATCACCTAACCCATACCTGGGCCGGATTCTCTAGCCGATTGCACTATAAATCCCACCAAGTGTGGACCATCCATTTCTTCTTCCCCTGGGATGAACCCTCCAGGCTGTGAACCATGGGCGACGCTGAGGAATCATTGGTAAGGTGTGCGCTGACAAAGGGTGGGGAGCTGTAGTGTTGTACACATAGAGAACATTGTTATTGTAAGCCAAGTTTAGTTCATAAAGATCCATGCCGGCACTCTATTAAGGAGTGGCAGGTATTGTACACCTTAACCGTAAAACTTTTTCTCTGCAGTTGGTTGTGAGTATTGGGTAGTTGTTGCATTTGATGTGATGTATTGTGTGATTCTTGCGAAAGTGTGTGTGTGTGTGTGTGTGTGTGTGTGTGTGTGTGTGTGTGTGTGTGTGTGTGTGTGTGTGTGTGTGTGTGTGTGTGTGTGTGTGTGTGTGTGTGTGCGCGCGTGTGTGCAATGTGTTTATCACCCTGTTGCGATTTCCTTACTTGTGTGAATAAAGATCACTGTTAATTAGCTTGTGTTCAGACTCGCTGCTGCTCTTTGGACCATCAATCTCGTTTTCTCTCACACAACAAAGGGTGAGTGGACACTGGAACACCTGGAGGAAACCCATGCAGATACGAGGAGAATGTAACATTTTTTTACAGACAGCACCGGATTCGAACCCCAGTCGCAAGCGTTGAAATAGCGTTGTACTAACTGCTATGTTAACAATGCCATTGTATCACATGTAGTCTGTAAATGTAAATATCAACATTTGATTTGTCTTTAAAAAAAGAAATACTACTTATCATAGTTACCCTTTATTGATGTTACAAGTTACATGATCAAGAAAAGTATTGAATTTGACAAAAATAATGTCCTTTTCATGGAATCCATGTTACCTTTGTCAATCAAATTCTGATTTTATAATTGTTACATTGCTGGACTCTTCAGCATTTTTCAGACAACTTATGTCAGATTTTTTTTTCCCTCATCCTATCTCAAATGAATTTCTTGTACCTCAGAAGCAACATCTGAATTTCTGGAACTTCCTCAAAGATCAGCACCCTGGGAGAATGGATGGTGGTAGCCTTAAGTCACAGACCTTTCAAACGATCCAAGAAGACTGAAAATACTGCTTGCACTTAAAATTCCATGTTTTTTTTACATTGGTAATCCCCATTTTAGGCACAGTAAAACTGATAAAATGGAGCTACCAAGCAGGAAACTTACCTCATAATTTTTTAAGTAAGCTTAGTCTTATTCTGTTAGTCAAGGAAAGTTTGAGACAGGCATGCACCAGTTATTTATTTTTTGCTTAGCTTGGGATTTTAAAAGAAAACAATCTTAAGCCAAACCAAGCTAGCGAGAGTGTTCTGCATGAAGGAATTCCCTTCATATCACGGACTGAACCTTCCATTCGAATCTTTTGATGCTTTTTTATGGTTTAGAGAACATTTGCTTAAATATTTATTCAATAATTACTTTACTAGTTGGGATTTTTCTTCTTTCTTCTCTGTGAAGTCCTCACAGAACTAGAATTTGTTTAAGGTCGGAAATTTTTGCCAAGATGTGGTAACAATGCCATGTCCAATTTTATTTGCAGTGGAATGTTTGAATCTTCTTGATGCATTTTCTTGCTGGTCAAGATGACTTGTGGGAAACGGGAAGTTATCATTGCCTGAAATTTAAGATCCCATCCTACTACCCCAGTGTCTGGAGAACTCCAACTAACTTGTTGAGCCTATTGCATATGGTGGCATATAGATGACTCTGTATAGGACGGCCCCCAGATTTCCAACCTGAAATGTAGGTTTTGAGCTATACCCTTTGTATTGGACAACCCACCAAATCTGCCACTTACCACTGACCAGTGAAGTGATGCTGTCACAATATTTTAATGTCATATTACCCTGTAAAGCATGTAAATAAGGACTACATTTCCAAGCATGCAATGTGCAGTTGGGCGGAAACCGGAAGGACATATGACATATGTCGGTGGGAAGTCAGTTGAAGCAGCTCAAGGAAAATAAATTTGGTTAAGTGTTAAACCCACATATACTCGTTCTAGAAAAAGCAAGCGCAACATAAAGGTTTTAATTTTATTAGTATATTTTAAAATGTCAGTTCCTTTAACAGGCCATTTAAAGGCTGTATTGAGCCGACGGTAGTCAGACTGGCAGCTTGACCTCACGGGGAAGCATTAAGACTTCATTGGACATGCATAGGTGTACCCCACTGAACTAGCCATGCCTGTCAATGTGCATGCATGCTATTCACTGTTGCCATTTGCTTGGAGGTGAGCTGGGTTGTTAGCATGAGGAAGGTGTGCCGAGGGCTTGACTGGGACACCTGCGTGGAGGTGAGCCGGGTTGTCAGTGAGAGGAGGGTGTGCTGCGGGCCCGACTGGGACACCTGCATGGAGGTATGTTGGGTTGTCAGCACCAGAAAGGTGCGCTGAGGACCTGACCAGATGACTGCACGGAGGTGAGTCGGTTTGTCATAGAGAGCAAGTTGTGCCAAGGATCTGACCAGGACATCTCTGTGTGGAGGTGAGCCAGGTTGTCAGAACGAGGAAGGTGATAGAGTGCGTCAGAGCCAGCGGGATGGGGATAGCACATGGAGGGGGAGGGGGAAAATGGCAGTGGTGTTGAGATTTCACTGGCAAATTTCAGATTTTAGACCCAGCATCTAAGACGACCCGGTTCTGAGGCAACATTCTTACGTTTCAGATCGTCCTATATGCCGACATATCCAGTATTGTATATACAACGTATTTATATTGTTGGCAACTGCTACCTTTGCAACTTTTACAGATTGACTGCCATCTTAATGTTGAAGGATCACCCCTTAGAAATTGGATTAGATGCCCCAAAAATCTCACATAAAATAGAGGGAAAGAAACTTTCATCCATCTGAAACACAAACAAGAAAGGACTTCTTTTCAATGATTCCTCGATTGCCAAAGACGATGTTCGCTGTACGATGGAGGAAATCTTTTTACTGTGATGGAAGCACCAAACCGTGAGGCTACTCAATCAAATCACTTCAAATGGGCAGGACCAAAGGTCAACAACTGCTGCTAGAGAAATTTTGTAGATTGGCAGCTGTTAGTAACAGCTCAGCTCCTCCTTGGATTGTTGAAATTACACAAAGGCATCTGAGGGGAATGTTAAAAAAAACTGCATTTACTGATGGCATCGGCATGTGTGCTTCCCTCTGTGGGTGGGAAAAGATGCCCCACATAGGACTGTGCTGGATTGTAAAACAACAATTAAATAAATTGCCCAAAAACTACAAAAAAAATACCCATATTAGATGCCTTTGTACTTGGAGAAAACATGAGATTCAAATAGGGTGCTTAAAATGGCAAATAGTTTAATTGGCTTCAGAGGATGTTGATTGCGCAATAGTTAATATCCAAGGAGCGTTGATGTAAATTAAACAACTAAAGAACTGGAATGCAGCATCCTATTTGGCCCTTGGCTGAAAGGATGATGGAAGCAGGTACAATATTAACTTTCAGAAGGGATCTGGGTGCATGCCTTGATGGTTTGGGCAAATATAGAAAGATGGTTCACACGAATTAGCTCTTTTAAAATACAAAAACAGGGACAAATTGGGTAAATGGCATCCCTCTTCAGTACAAGAATTTACTTCAGGACAAGAATTCGAAAACTATCTTTATAAAGTGTGATTTACTTTAAGGTTAATTTTCTTTTTTGGTGAGACACAGACTGGTGTATCTGTTTAATCTTCACAGCAACTTAACACCACAGCAGATTGGGATATTATTGCTGTAGAGGGAATTCTGACACGTAACAAAAGGATAGAATTTTTATGGCACCGGGAAAGATATTTTCCAATGATTGTTAGAACTGGTTAATAAAAGTTTTTCCAAGGGCTCACATTTGCAAAATGATATCAGGTGCGAGGCTCCAAGTGAGCTCCAGGTTTAGTGTTGGAGTGGCACGGTTGGCGTAGCGGTTAGCTCAACACCTTTACAGTGCCTGTGATCGGGACCAGGGTTCAAATCCCGCACTGTAAGGAGTCTGTACATTCTCTCTGTGTCTGCATGGGTTTTACCCAGGGATTTCCTCCCACCATTCAAAACGTACCGGGGGTGTAGGTTCTTTCTTTGGCTTGGCTTCGCGGACGAAGATTTATGGAGGGGTAATGTCCACATCAGCTGCAGGCTCGTTTGTGGCTGACAAGTCCGATGCGGGACAGGCAGACATGGTTGCAGCAGTTGCAGGGGAGAATT
The DNA here is from genome assembly GCF_036971445.1 of Narcine bancroftii. Taxonomy (NCBI): domain Eukaryota; kingdom Metazoa; phylum Chordata; class Chondrichthyes; order Torpediniformes; family Narcinidae; genus Narcine; species Narcine bancroftii. Next base: position 93,781,717 of record NC_091480.1, on the reverse strand, counting down.
GGTTGGTTGAGGTTGGGTGTTGGGTTTTTCCTCCTTTGTCTTTTGTCAGTGAGGTGGGCTCTGCAGTCTTCTTCAAAGGAGGTTGCTGCCCGCTGTTAGGTCTGCTTTGTTCATGAATGAGTGAGACAAACACCAGGCTGAGTCGAAATCAGGGTTCTTTGTTCTTTATTACCGGATTGTAACACTTGCGACTAAACATGTTAGTCGGAGAATGCATTCTGCCGTTATCAGCAAAATGGTGATTTTTTATACCCTTGGATATGTGCTTAGAACATCATCATATCATTACTTGTCCAATGACTAAAACTGTTGCTATCCTTTCCCTGCTAGCTTCCTGCCTCTCAATCCATCAATGTCTCTCTTATCTTGTAAGTACAAGGATGCATTTACATCTTGTTACAGCCCTGCACAGGGCAGGGTAACTCCTTACACATTCCCATCTCATGATGTTTTACCTTACACCGCCGAACTGTGAGGCGCCAAGATGCACGGTTTGAGGCAATATCAGCCCACTGGCGGTGGTCAATGTGGCAGGCACCAAGAGATTTCTTTAGGCAGTCCTTGTACCTCTTCTTTGGTGCACCTCTGTCACGGTGGCCAGTGGAGAGCTCGCCATATAACACGATCTTGGGAAGGCGATGGTCCTCCATTCTGGAGACGTGACCTACCCAGCGCAGTTGGATCTTCAGCAGCATGGATTAATGGGGTCTTAATTGGGTGGCATGGACTCGTGGGCTGAAATGACCAGTTACCATTTTGTATGAATAAATTTTTTAAAAAATTTATGATCTGGCAAATTTTTGTGAATGCTGCCAGCTTTAGCAGGAGTGGGGTGCGCTCAAATAATGGACAATTACGAGTGGGACTCAGGCTGAATTTTGAATTTATACATACAGCACGGGAACAGACCCTTTTGGACCACAAGCCTGCGTCACCCAATTACACCCAATTAACCTACAAATCCTGTACATTTTGAAGGGTGGGAGGAAACCAGAGCACTTGGAGGAAACCCACGCAGACACGGGGAGAACATACAAACTCCACGAACTCTGAATCAGGAAAGAGGTGAAGGTGCCACAAGACTCGCACAGTCAGGTTCAGGAACAGCTGCTTGATCCACCATCAGACTCATCAATCACAAAATCAATCAGTGACTCATTTAAGGATTCTTCTACTTGTGCTCTTTATTGATTGACTTTCTTTGTTCTCTCTCTACTGCACAGTCAGTTTGTTTACATTGTTACCTGTTTACAGTTCTTTTATTTGTTTATATGTTTACATTTTGTACAGTTTATTTTTGCTCTACCAATTAGGGGTATTTCTGCTGTGCCCGCAGGAAAATGGAATCTCAGGGTTGTATGTGATGTCATGTGTGAACTCTGACAAGAAATCTGAATACAAGCCTTATTGTCTTAAACTCCCTTTATCTGCTATTTCACCATCTCAAGTGTCAGTATGCTGTTGTTTCACTGCACTCTGTTTATGGTAAATACATCTTTTCATAGGTTTGGAAAGAAGTGAGCCAAACACAGGCAGGTGAGACTAATGTGGGTGGGAGATTTTGGTCAACATGGGCAAGTTGTGATGAAAGGCCTGTTTCCACCCTGTATGGACTGAAGTGCCAGTTGATAAAGTAGACAAAAATGATCTCGTCAAACAATTATCATGGCATTTATTAGCAGAAACTAATGGTACAGTAATGAAAGACAATGGGTGCATACACAGGTATTCCCAAGGGGAGTGTCTTCAGTGGTAGAGATAATACACGGCCAATGTCAGTTAAGCAAGGCTAGGCAAGAGGAAGACTGACAGCTCAGCAGGAATTCACCACAATTACTCTATTACCCTGCACAGTGGGGTATTGTTTGGAAAGGCAGAAGACTAATCTTTAGTGAAGCAAATGCTCTTGTTCCAAGCTGGACGATTCAAGAAAGCACCAAGATTTGGAGGTCCAGAAGGAGAGTGCTGCTGGAGATCTACCTAAGGCAGGTTCAGAGCTCTGGAGTCTGCTCAAGTGGATCTGTTCAACTAAGATGAGGAAAAACGCATAAGTGTTGCAATGCTTCATTGATCTTGAATGGTCAGTGCTTTCACAGGCTTGGCATACCATTGGGCTGCCATTAGGAACAGCCAGGCTCATCTACAGTTTTGCAGATCAAAGGCAGGAAATAATTTTTCTTGAAGTTTTATTTTTTTTTTAAATTTTTTATTGGAATGTTATCAATGAAGAAAAACATGGTGCAGTACAATTTGTAGACACTTACTTTCATACAGAGATTTCACAATGAGAGAATTCTCTGTTCTAAACCAGGCTGAAATATTAACCCCCAATTATTCAGCAATTTTCATTGATTAAAAATAAATCAAAGTTAATATTATCCAATGTTATTTAACTGTCTGCCACATGATTAACATTATAATGGTTGTTGAGTGAATTAATAATGGGAATAATTATGAGAGCAATTGTGCAGAATGATATTACAATAACATGCATAGAATAAAGATTCTGCTGTTGACACATTTGGCAGTTATTAAAGATTACAGGATTAAATGAAAATAAGGTATCAGTCATGTAATTCTATATTACTTGAGACCTAATAGGTAATAGCTGCAAAAATAGCACTAAAAGTTTCTTAATACTTTACATGTGTAATAAAATAAAATTTGTGCATTAAATCTTATTGACTTAGAACCATTCGTGTCACATCTCTTGGAATATGATCTACTGTATATGGTAGTTTTCTAATTTATATGAAAGCTAGAGCTGCAGAAAGAGCCATCTCGTCAAGGGCTGATTCCAGTTATCCTTGCAATGGGAAGCATAGCAATTGATCCCATACCACAGAGGCAGCCCGTTATTGCCGAGTGCACATGGCATGCGGTGAAATAATAGTTGGCAAAACTGTGATACTGTACACACTGAACTCCCTCATTTTTTTAAATTTTCACTTCGTACCATGAAATTCAGTTGTTGAGCTACTTCAAAACTGGCCGCCCTAACTAATTCTAACTTTAACCCGATTTTCCCTCCATCGTGGGACTCTGCACATCGATGTCTTTGTTGCTTCTGGAAAAGTTGATATTGATAAGAACTGCTCAGAGAACCCCATACTTAAGGCAGAAAAATAAAGAAAAGGAATTTGGAAACTGAGTTTGGTTTTGTGACAAGGTCCAACCATTTTGGGAAAAAATTAGAGTATTTTTTGAAAAACTGTAAGATTAAATTACCATTGGAACCAGTAATTTTTTTTTTTGCTGGGCTATTCTGTATTTTTGACTGGTTTGGAGTTGGACAAGTTTCAGATAGCTTTTGTTCGTTTAGCATTGGCAGTAGCATGGAAGTGTATTGCGATTACTTGGAAAGATGATGTAGAAGTAAATATGGCCCATTGGCGTAATAAATTGATATCTTGTATTTATATGGAGAAAATAACATATAATTTGCATGATAATTATTCTTTTTTTTGTTCAGATGTGGTCACCTTATTTAGAATGTATGGGTTTAGAAATATCTTAAGTTTTTTATTATAATTTTGAGATATCACACAGCCTATGCGTGTAATTAATTGGTATATGTTTTTTTTGCTCTCCTTGCGGGGTTTGCTGAGGGTGGCAGGGAGGGGTGGGTAGTTTTGTTTTTGTTTAGTTTTCTTTATGTTCCCATGGATTGGAGGGTAGCTAATGTTACCCCACTATTTAAAAAGGGGGGTAGAGAAAAAGCGGGGAATCATCCTTATTAAGGATGTAATAGCGGAGCATATGACTAGCAGAGAAGGGATCGGACGGAGTCAACATGGATTTACAAAAGGTAAATCGTGCTTGACAAATCTATTGGAATTCTTTGAGATGGTGACAGGTCAAAGAGATAGGGGAGAGCCAGTGGATGTGGTGTACCTGGACTTCCAAAAGGCCTTCGATAAGGTCCCGCATAAACGACTGGATTCCAAGGCTCATGGGATTGGGGGCAAAGTATTGATGTGGATTGAGAACTGGCTGGCAGGTAGAAGACAGAGAGTTGGGATAAATGGCTCGTTTTCTGAGTGGCAGGCGGTGACCAGTGGGGTACCACGGGGATCTGTACTGGGACCCCAGCTGTTCACAATTTACATTAATGATCTGGATGAGGGGATTGGATGTAATATCTCCAAATTTGCAGATGACACTAAGCTAGGAGGGGTTGTGTGCAAGGAAGAGGGGGTCAGGAAGCTCCAGTGTGATTTGGATAAATTGAGGGACTGGGCAGATACGTGGCAAATGCACTACAATGTGGATCAATGTGAGGTTATCCACTTTGGTAATACAAACCGGAGGGTAGATTACTATTTGAATGGCAATAGATTAAGAGATGGGGAAGTGCAGAGAGACCTAGGGGTACTTGTACATCAGTCTCTGAAGGCGAGCATGCAGGTACAGCAGGCGGTTAAAGAGGCAAATGGTATGTTGGCCTTCATATCAAGAGGGTTTGAGTCTAGGAACAAGGATACCTTACTGCAGCTATACAGGGCCTTGGTGAGACCCCACCTGGAGTATTGTGTGCAGTTTTGGTCACCTTATCTAAGGAAGGATGTTCTTGCAATGGTGGGAGTGCAGAGGTGATTCACCAGGCTGATACCTGGAATGGCAGGAATGACTTATGAGGAAAGATTGCGCAAATTGGGATTGTACTCGCTGGAGTTTAGAAGATTGAGAGGGGATCTCATAGAGACATATAAAATTCTAGCAGGACTGGAGAGAATGGATGCAGATGGGATGTTTCCAATGGTGGGGGAGACCAGAACCCGGGGCCATGGTTTGAGGATAATAGGCAAACCATTTAGGACCGAGATGAGGAGGAATTTCTTTACCCAGAGGGTGGTGAATCTGTGGAATTCATTGCCACAGAGGGCATAGAGGCAGGTTCATTAAATATATTTAAGAGGGAATTAGATCTATTTCTTCAGTATAAGGGTATTAAAGGTTACGGAGAGAAGGCGGGGATGGGGTACTGAACTTTAAGATCAGCCATGATCTCGTTGAATGGCGGAGCAGGCTCGAAGGGCCGAATGACCTACTCCTGCTCCTATCTTCTATGTTTCTAAACTTCTAAATAAAGTTTTTTAAAAAAAGGAAACTGAACGCAGTTCAGATGCTGGGGGGAAATGGAGGAGACGCGGGTAATGGCTGAGTTGATGATGGGGGAGGGAAAGCCATGTTTTTGGAAGAAGGGAAACATCTTAGGTGATCTAGACTGGAAGACCTCATCTTGGGAACAGATACCACGGAGACGGAGAAATTAAGAGAAAGGAATAGAATCCTTGTAGGGGACTGTGAAGTGCAGATGTGGAGGTTGTGGGAGTTAGTGGGCAACTGGTGGCAGAGGGGGTCAGGGCAGAAAGTTGTTCAGGCTCCACCTTTTTGTTCAGGTGCCAGTCCACAATTTGCTCATGCCTTGATGAAGGTCTCAAACCCGACACGTTGGTGAGGTATCTTTATCTTTCCTATGTAAAATACACTATTTGACCTGCTGAGTTAATCTACCATTCTTGTTATGATATAGCAACTTAAAGCAAGGTCCCCGACTGGGAACCCAACTTTTCAACTCCTCCCCAAAACTGGCACACCCAATCCTACTCCCTGAATAAAGAGTGCAGAGAAGATTTACTAGGATGTTTCCAGGACTTCAGGAACTGAGTTACAGGGAAAGGTTAAACAGGTTATTACTTTATTCCCTGGAGCGTAGAACAATGAGGTGAAATTTGCTAGAGGTATACAAAATTATGAGGGGTCTAGTAAATGCAAGTAGGGTTTTTTTCCCACTGATGTTAGGTGAGATACAAACCAAAGGACATGGATTAAGGGTGAAAGGTGAAAAATTTAGGAGATACATTAGGGAAACTTCTTCACAGAGAACAGTGGGAGTGTGGAACAATCTGAAATGGTGAATGTGAGCTCAATTTTCATATTTAAGAAAAAATTGGATGGCTACATGGATGGGAGGATACAGGAGGGCTATGGACTGGATACAGGAGGGCTATGGACTGGATACAAGTCAGTGGGACCAGGCAGAATAATAGTTTGGCGCAGACTAGAAGGGCCAAAGCGCCTGCTTTCTGTGCTGTAATGTTCTATGATTCTAGGGTGGATCTTTTTAATTTGCAATGTTCCGTGAATCTGGCCCCAATCTCAAACAGAAGCCAAACAGCCCCCCAATTCTTTGGGTCTCAGAAAGTTTAAGTAATGGCTCTTTGACCAACCCATTATTGTTTGATTGTGCATCAATGGATTAGCATTGCGCTGTCAGCATTAAAGTTTTAGGCCCTTAGGTTTCCAGGATCAGGATGTCAGAATCTGAAAGATCAGCCCTCTTCAAAACCTGAATGAAAAGAATGTACAAAGGAAATCTGCCTGCACTAATTACAGATTCCCATCCCATCACCCACAATCTCTGAAAAAAATGAGCTTAATTACTCAATCGTACCTTGAGATTTTTAACAATTATAAAGATAAATAAAGTAAATAATCTGGACTGGTTAGGTATACAGTTAGTTACATTGAAAGGATAAGAAAGTGCTTTAATATCAAGACTACTCTGAAGGCTGTGGAAATTCTGTTTCTCTAACAATAATGGAAATAAATCCAAAAAATTCTTCAGGTACAAATTTAAGGTTTCTGATGAAGGAAGGAACCAAAGAGCAACTGTGCTACTTTCAACCACCTGAAAAAATATCGTGGATTAAACACTTAGATATTGCATTGCACAGGTTTCACCAGTGGTCTCAGATGACAAGCTGAACTTAGCTTGGCTGCATAGTCAATAGTGAATGAGTTACACTGCGATTCTAGTCCAAGGGAAAATTAAACCACTGATAGGAGAAGGAGGGTAAATTCCACAGCATATTTCTGCCTGCCAAGGCAGAAAACCGAGATGTAAATTCAGCAAAAGTAGAGAGTGAAGCAGACGCTGCGATTGTAGTAAAAACACACAGAAATGCTGGAGGAACTCGGCCAGTCTCCATAGAAGGTAAAGTTGTATTACTGACGTTTCAAGCCCGAGTCCTTCTTCAAAGAATAAGCAAAGAATAGGAAGGCATCAGAATAAAGACTGAAGAATGCAAGGGGAGGAATCCAGGCCAACAAATGGTGTTAATTGGATGTATTAAGAGGAAAGGTGAGAATTGAGAGAGAAGACAGGGGTAAAATGAAAGCGGGGAGGTTTAAATCAAACCAGGAAAGTCGATGTTAATGCTATCCCGTTGGAGGGCACCCAGACAGAAGATGAGGTGTTGTTCCTCCAATTTGCAGGTGGTCTCAGTCTAGCAGAACATGAGATCATGGACAAACATGTCAGCAAGGGAATGGGATGGGGAATTGAAAATTGAAGTAGCTGGCCATTGGGAGAACCATGCTACTGTGGCAGACAGAGCCGAGGTACTCAACAAAGCAATCTCCCAGTCTGCACCATAGAAAATAGAGAACCCATGTCATCAAAAGATGATTGTCTTTCATTAAAATCTTTTGCCCATTTTTAGTTTTTATTGATTCTGCATGGAGGGAGCAGCAGATCAGGAAAGAAAAACATCAGATGGCTTTGGAACGCACAACACCCCAGCACATGGACATAAGATTGGTCGTCATTCAATGCCACAATTAGCTACACTGTATTTACATGAACGTTTTAATCCTTCAAAGTATATTCTATTTATCCTACAGGGTTCAAACTAGTGAAACGGGGACTGAGAACCAGAACAGGATCTTAGCAGGCAGTGAGACTGAGCAGAAAGCAGAGGTTAGTCTAAGAAAGAATAGGCAGGGCCAGATTAATGAACAGCATAGGATGGTCTGAAGTGAATTTATTTTAATGCAAGGAGTACTGGTAAGGCAGATGAGCTCAGAACCTGGATGAGTACATGGAACTATGGCGATCCAGCCATTGCAGAAACTTGGTTGAGGGAAGGACAGGTCTGGCAGAGTTTAGATGTTTCAAAAATGAAAGAGTGGGATGTAAAACAGGTGTGGAAGTTGCATTTCTGATTAGGGAGAACGTCATTGCTGCATTTGGAGGGGGCATCCTGTGAGGCCCTCCAGGCAGAGCAAATAAATAAGAAAGGAGCAATTATTATGATGTTGCTCACCATAGACTTTCCAAGAGCCATCATGAGATAGAGAAACTGATGTGTAAGCCAATCATGTAATAACAGCAGGGTTATTTTAAGAAAAATAGAGGGTTATGGGTGTGAGGTCAAGTAAAATTGGATTGTTGTGGACTGAGTTTCCATAGGTGGACAAAAAACTGTGAGTTGATGAGCCTGGGCCATGCTATAATGTTCTGTGTTCTTTTACAGTGGGTGATCTCAACTTTCCTTAGTGTTAGGTACTCAGACAAGGTAGAGTTCGTGATGTGCATCTAGGAAACAATATGGAGGAGTCTAGCCAGCAAAAGGGCTGTACTAGTCCTCAATGGGAAAGGCAATCAAAATCAAAATCTCAGGGGAGAATATTTTGGAGACAATAACCGTAATTCTGCCAGTTTAATATATTTGAGGATGAGGATAAGTCTGGTCTTCAGGTGAGTGCTAAATTGGGGGACAATTAATTACAATAGTATTCGGCAGGAACTGGGAAATGTATATTGGAAATAGCTGCTTGAAGGTATGACTTGTTGGGGCCATTTGAAAGGCACCCAGTTGGTGTTCAGGACCAGCATGTTCTTGTATGTGGATGAAAGATAAAAAAGGAGAGGTTTAGGAATGATAAGAGAAATTGTGAATTTGGTCAAAAGTAATAATGAAGCATTTGTAAGATTTAGGAAAATGAAATAAGACAAGGTCCTTAAGGAATATAAAGGAAGCAGGAACTAACTTAAACAAGGAATTGGGAAGGCCAAAGGTGTTTTGAAATGTCCTTGGAAAGTAGAATAAAGAATGGATATGAAGGAAGAGGAATGTTGGGTCTCCTGAAAAGCATTAAGGTGGATAAATCCTAATGGAGTTAAATTAGAAAATCTGCAGATGCTGGGGTTGAGTGCAATACACAAAAATGCTGGAGAAACTGACCAGGTCAAGCAGCATCCCTAGGAATTACAAGGCAATCAATGCTTTGGGCCTGTGCCCTTCATCAGGAATCTGGATAAACAAGTAGATGATTGAATGAAAAGGTAGGGGGAGGTGGAGGAGAGGAGGGAGGAAGGGGAAAGGGGAGGAGCGCTTATGTGACTGAGGATGTATTCTGATGGGATATGTTCCAGGATACTAATGGAAGCAAGGTAGGGGTTTGCTGGGGCTTTGATAGAGACGTTTATGTCTTCTTTAGCCACAAGCGATATCCCAGAAGACTGAATGGGTTGGATTGCCTGGAAAACATGTAAAACAAAGCTACTTACTGGGGTGATACAGTTAGGTTATGGTTGGTGCAAAGCTATTACAGTGTACACTGCCATTGACCTGGGTTCAAATCCGGGGCTGTCTCTAAGGAGTTTGTATGTTCTCACTGTGTTTGCATTTCCTCCGTGTTCTCTGGTTTCTTCCCACCCTCCAAAACATACTGGGGATGTGGGTTATTGAGTGCAATTGGGTGCACAGGTTTAAATAGCCAGAATCGGCTTCTTTCATGCTATAAATATATATTTTTTTAACTAATTTCAATACAAATGGAAAATAAGCAAAATTCAAATAGTTTTAATTAATGGTTCTCAAACTTTTTCTTTCCACTCACATATCAATTTAACTATTCCCTGTACCTTAGGTACATTGTGATTAGTAATGTGGTTTGTGGGTGGAAAGAAAAAGTTTGAAAACCACTGTTTTAATCATACCTAATTGACTCATTATGTGCATGGTTTCTTAACTCCAAAGGAAATGGACCGATGACAATTTTTCTCAAGCAAAATATTTCAGTAACAATTGGGTCTAGAGCAGTGATTCTCAACCTTCCCTTCCCCCTCACATCCCGCCATAAGCAACCCCTTACTAATCACAGAGCACCGATGGCCTAGGGATTACTTAAAGTGGGATGTGAGTGGAAAGAAAAAGGTTGGAAACCTTTGGTGTAAATGAACACCCATTCTCTGTACTTAACAAAAAATTGACCAGATGGTCACACAGGTTCAGCAATATTTCCCATTGATAAGAAATAAAAGTCATAAAACAGAAAAGAACAGAGATAAATAAATGTATTTTCAACTGAAGCTACTGCAGGATTTAAACTGGAATAAAACAATAACAAGTTCATCATGATATATGAGCCTAAATTCTGTGAGCCCAGAATACATGTCAATAAGCTGTTTCCTACAGGCAAAATTGTCTCGTGTGTAGTAATTTGTGACGTTCTGTATTCTTTTATTATTGAGCAAACATTATGTAAACTAAAATGATTTAGAACTTCTTCAAAACAATCACTTTATTTCATTTAATTATGTATTGTATTCTGCTTTAAGTGCCAGCTGTCCCAGATGTGAGATATAATTCCCAAGTGCCTGTTAGTTGTATTAACAAAACACAATGTAACTATTCCATCTGGCAAAATTAAAGAGCAACGAAAATCCATTTTAGCATCCTTCTACAATGCTTATGCGTGGCAAGGGGTTCACCTCCGCCAACCAAACTATTTTCAATCGTTGGGAGCCAATGCATGTTCGTGAGGACAGGTGTGCATGTGGAAATGTTTATGTGGAAGGATTTTGAATTAATTTAAATTTGTTGAAGGCGAGCCATGGTTTGATGACAGGTCACTGACTTCTCTCTTCAGATGCTTGCCAACTTGATAAATATAATTCTGCAATTTTTTTAAAAAATTCTGGATTCCAGTATTTTCTTTTGGATAATTAGTGCACTTCTGTTTAGGGTTGATAAGGGTAGGTTAAGGTGTTGAGGAAGGGTGGAAGTATTTTGCCTTTGTGATTGAGGAGTACGTTAGATGGTCTATCACGTATCAAGCAGTTTGTGAGGTAACAATCTGTCTGCACCATTAATAATATGGAGTATTTTAGCTTGGAACAAATGCTATGGCTTCATTAGTCCTATTGTATGGCTGGAGATCAAGCAAAGCTGGATAACAATGAAATCGAGTCTGTAGCACCTGAATGGAAGCAAGAGGAAACATTGTGGAGCTGAGCGTTGTCACATGATTGAGGACCATTATACAATTTGTTGGATCAAAGGAGGGACGTGAAAATGAAGAAACAAAGGAGTGGGAGCAGAAACTGTGCCGAGTGAAACTCTGGTTGCAACCTGGTACCAACGTCAAGAGTTAAGACGCACTGAGCTGGCAATGCAGCAGCTGGCTGTCCTAAAATATTTGGAGATGACAAGGAAGGCAAGGACTGTAGCTTGGATGTCATTTGGCACTTTGGTTTATCACCTGAAGTTCAAACAGATTACAGCAAGTTGGAAAAATTACAACAGGGTCTTGAAAGATATATAAAAAATGGTCAGCGAGTGGAACTTCCAAGGATGTAAAAGGTAACAGGTCGAAATGAAATGTAGTCATAAAAATTTAGCAAAAAAGTGACACTGAGCCGCTAACCTTGGCTTCCTGAGAACTGGAGACTGGTGTAATTTGTGTATGACACAAAAGGGGTGTAAATGATGTCAACTTGGAAGGTTTTTCTCAACAGTGGCGCCACTTCAAGGTTCTTCTCTGACTGTTGTGTTTTCAGATGTCCCTGAGAGTATAATTGATGGTCAAAAAGATGCAAGCCTGCAATGATATCACCCAGTGTAGTAACTCATGGTGTCACCCCCCCTCCCCTCCCCCCACCCCACCACGGACCTCCTCCTGTACCAGACCATACAGAATCCTTAGTAATGATTTTTGTACTAAATGCTACTCGTAAATTGTAATTCCTGTATAATCACTGAATGTAACGACAATTGTAGAGAGATAAACAACTAGCAAAATTAAAATTACACCCTAAATGCACAGCCTAAATGCATTTACATTTACATAGTTTCAAGTGAACATTTGGTAAGAAAACAAATACTAATGACCACAATATTGTAGGTGAAACACCAGACAAAAGCAGCGACTATAAAAACACTAGCAGCAACAAAAACAACAGCGCTTGCTTGTAGCGCGTGCAGACGAAACCACGCGATTCAAAGTGTCATTGTAATTGGGTAATAATGACAGCTCTGACCAGAGTGCATTAGAAGGTTCAAAAAGTAAATTGGCACAGAGATTTAGCCTTGGAGGTATATTGATACATGTAAGCTGGGCTTACGAGAAATGTTTTTATTGTTATATCTAACTGCGGGGTTATTTTTATAAAAAACACAATGCATTTCTGCTGAAACACTGCACAAAACAGACAGCCATTTTGGTGTAACCCCCTCTGATAGTGTCGCCTGGTGTGGTCTTCACCCCCACACACCCCTAATAATGCCAATACAAGTCTGGCTTTCTCTCTATGACTCCAAACAACATATTACATTCTGAAACACAGCAGGTCAAACTGTATCCTTTATATAGCAAAAATAAAAATACATAGCTGATGTTTTGAGCTTGAGCCTTCAGTCACAGTGTCTGCAAACCTTTGTGTTTTACCTTTTAATTTTGCATTCTGAACTGTGAGCAGTGGGGGAAGCCGAGAATTTGGAGAGTATGTGCACAAAGGAGGAGGAAATGGCCAATTAATATTGGATTTGCTTTAAAAGTTTGAAGCAGCAATACTTAAAACAAGAGAACTAATACTTCATTAAATTTAAATCAGTGAAATTAGTTTGAAATAAGCGATGATTGTTATTTCAAACGATAATTGATTGTACCTAAAAATAGGTTGGCAGTGTGTGACCGAATGTGCAATCCACACAAACTACCAAGAGTCTGTGATTCAAGCAAGCTTGGTTCAAAACTGTTGAGTCCAGGTCAGGAGAGCAGATAGGAACATAGGAAGTAGGAACAGGAGTAGGCCAAAAATGGCCCATCGAGCCTGCTCCGCCATTCAATACGATCATGGCTGATCTAATTTATGACCTAACTCCACCTACCTGCCTTCTCCCCATATCCCCTGATTCCTCTATCATGTAAAAAGTAGAGGGTTGACCTTACCCTTTGATCAAGGAGACAGTCAATTTTCTTGAGTATTTTGACCAGTGAGTTTTGGAGGGGAGGAAAAAAATTATTGTCCCTACTATGCCATTTTAGTGTGGAAGGTAAGGTCAGTGGGTGAGTTTGAGGAGTTACAGGTGTTTGGCCCTGGGGAGGTGGTCATGGATTGGAAGAGGATGCAGAGGTGTGTGTGATTTTTGGTACAAATTGCCAGCTTGGGAGCTTGAAGTGGGTGGATTGTTGTGTATGCACTCACACAATTAAGATTCGGAGACGTGATGCTTTCTCATCCTTTACTTCTATTAGATTAACATGGCGACTGGCACACAGGGTTTCACATATATATAATATATGGAAGGGTGACATCATGACATGGGTGTCACGATGTCCAGCAGAGGGCGGGCTTATACCCAACACTCATCGTTGAAGGCTCGTGGAATGTTAGTTAATCAATACCATGGTGGAGGGTGGTGGGCGGCGAAAGCATGGTTGAGAAGGTAACTAAATAAGTTAAAAGGAAGCTGTGCAGATCAAATTTCTATCACCTGGCTGAGACCTGCAAAGCTCCATTTAAATGTTACTGCCTAGAGGGAACATTACACAGTCAAGTGCCATGATGGCACAATTAATATGATCATTCCATGCAATTCAATATTGTTTGTTAAAAATGAGAGATTCTATTAGGGATCAGGGAATAAGAAAGTGGAAGGGGGAAAAATGTTTTTTTCTCTCCAGGTACTTTAGGTACATAAAGCTTCTGAGGTGACTAAGGCGTGTGTTGTTAAGCAGCAATATCAGTTTAGCAGCTTTTAACAGAAAGGGTTTCTTGGTAAAAGAGTTGACATATCCACTTGGAACGCTTCTCCAAGGATCAGGAAGGGATGAGCAACAACTGAGGAAATGAGGGGACAAAAAAAATTGCAGATACTGGAAAATGCGACGTCAGGCCATATCTGTGGAGGGAGAAACAGTTGCCACTTCAGGTTCTGGAAGGTAATGAATGTACAAAGATTCAGATGTCACAGCACAATCTGAAATTGAATCTCTGGCACTTAAGTTGAAGGTGGAATTTAATCTTAATGCTGTGGAATTTTGAAAAATGACAGCTTGTGCATTATAATTTCCATATCCAACTCCTTTAAAGTCCTTGGTCATCAGGCTCTAAAGATTTATCATGTTTCAGTCCTTGTAATTTAGGAAAATGTTGGGGGTGGGGGTGGGGATCTCATTGAAACATTTTGAATGTTGAAAGGCATGGACAGAGTCAATGAAGACAGGTTGTTTCCCACGATGGGACAGTCGAAGACAAGAGGCACAACTTCAGAATTGAAGGGCGTCTGCTTAAAACAGAGATTCAGAGGAATTTCTTCAGCCAGAGAATGGTAAATCGGTGAAATTTGTTGCCACAGGAGGTTGTGGAGGCCAGGTCATTGGGTGTATTTAAGACGGAGATTGATTGGTTCTTGATTAGCCAGGATAACAAAGGTTAAAAGGAGAAGGCCGGGCAGTGGGGCTGAGGATCAGCACATGATTGAATGATGCAGACTCAATGGCTGAATAGCTTATTTCTGCTCCCATGTCTTATGGTCTCATTTTCCCATATATATATATATATATTTAACTGAAGCTAATTTCTTTGATCATCTTATTCATTTTGTACCAAAATTCTCCACTGCTTCCAAGAGATCTTCTGAGCTGCTTCTCTCCTGCTTTTCCTCAAGTTGCAAGAGTAACTTCCCACTAAGATATACTTCATTAGGTATAAATCACTGCTGGACATTTGAAGATTGCTAAAAGTGAAAACCAATGTGTAGCGCGATCAATAACCACAAGCAGACTCGAAACGAGTGATTAAAGGCTTTAATAACCTAAAACACAGGCTGCTGGCCTGGTTCCAAGGTTGGTATGAAGGGAGGAGACTAGAGCTGGGAAGTGCCAGTTGATGAAGTTGCCAAAGATGATGTGGTCAAACAATAATCATGGCTTTTATTAGCAGAAACTCATGGTACAAGAATGAAAGACAATAGGTGCATGTACAATTATATCCAAGGGGAATATCCTTAACAGCAGAGATAATGCACAGCCAATGTTAATACAGCAAGGCTCACCAGAGGGGAGACAGACAGTTTGGCAGACATTCACCACAGACTGCTTAGCCCTTATTGGGGAATCTTACGGGGAGGAATTACCGAATCGGAGGCGGGCCAGCCTGTACAGGAGACATGCAATGCCGTGTTCCACCACACAGTGTTTCTTAATTAATCTCGCCAGCTCAAAGTTCTTATAAATTCCTACTGCAGCTGATACCTATCCCTGGACTAGTGAGCTTTGCGGTGTATACACTTCACTACCCATGGATTCCATTTCACCCAAAGGTCTTTCCAAAGCCCTTTCCAAAAGGGTGGCACGGTTAGCACAGTGCTTAGTCCAACACTATTACTGCACCAGCGACCCGGGTTCGAATATGGAGCTGCCCATAAGGAGTCTGTATGTTCTCCCCGTGTCTGCACGGGTTTCCTCCAGGTGCTCCAGCTTCCTCCCACCGTTGAAAACGTATGGTTGTAGATCAGTTGACTGTAATTTGATGGCATGGGTTCATTGGCCAAAAGGACCTGTTACATGTAAATGTAAAAAATACACTCTTGCACAGTCAGTTTAGAGTTTTGGCTCCTTCATTTACATATGTAATCATATTCAGACCCATATGAAACCCAATCATCTGTTCAATTATATCATTGGTATTATTTTTGCTGGTATGTGTTTTATTTGACGGAGATAAATTATGGATTCATTAAAATGTATAGTTTTAAATTAGTTTATGTAATTGAACATGATTCATGTAGTGTAAGCTCGCGCAACTCTCTAGCAAGGATTTCTAATCCTTTTGTCAGTTTTGAAGGTCTGTCTCCTCTTTAATTTTGACTGTGATATTTCAACTGCGTAAATGTCTTCTGCTCGTTAGTGCAGCAGGTTGTGTCCCTTTTTATTGGACTGTGCTTTAAATTTAAATATTAATTAAATTTAAATTTAGACAGACATCACAATAACAGGCCATTTCAGCCAACAAGTCAGTGCCACCAATTTACACCCCATTAACCTACACTCCTGGAACGTTTTGAAGGGTGGGAAGAAACCAGAGCCCCTGGAGAAATTCCACGCAGACACAGAGAGAACTTACAAGCTCCTGACAGACAGCGCGGGATTTGAATCCTAGTCCCGATCTCTGGCGCTGAAAGGCATTGTGCCGACCGTGCTCTTGGTAATATTCCATTCTTTTTTTATTTGTGATTATGCAAAGCCTATTTACTTCAGTTGGAATTATTCACACTTACCTATTATTCTATATATAAAATAATCTGACATTATTCATTGTAAACCCATTCTATTTTGGTGAGCTCTGTATGAACTTGCATTCTAATCTTACTTCAAAATTCAACAATATAATTTGTAATTTTAATTCTTTGAATTCTATTGCCTTGCTAAAATCGTCTGTACTTAATTCATTGTTTTCTTTGCGATTTGCTCTTCACATTTTGATTCTATATGGCCTACTGTACTCCAGTGGATTGGCGTTTGCTCTTCTACTATTGTACTCGGAGTTGTGACCTTCCTATCCATCTGTGCATCATATTATTGGATAAAGAGTATATTGGTTAAATGCAGGACCACAGAATATTTTAGAAAACCACTGTTTTAACCGCACTTAATTGACTCGTTGTATGCATGGTTTAGTAACTCCAAAAGAAAATGGGCCATTGACAATTTTTCTCAAGCAGAATATTTCTGTAACAGTTGGAGCCGTGATTCTCAACCTTCCCTTCCCACTCACATACCGATGGCATAGGGATTACTTAAAATATTATGTGAGTGGAAAGAAAAAGGTTGAGAACCAATGCTTTAGAATGAAGAGAACTGGTGTCCTCATACATGAAATACAGAAAGTTAACATTGCAATTTCTGCAGGGAAAGAAAAGCACCAAACTGTATTTAATGAGAACACTATAGCTAGCCAGACTTTAATTGAGGGTGGAGAACAAAGGTAAACGTTCCTTGCTACAATGTTGGTGAGCCCCATAGCAGAAATTCAGAAATAGTCTCTTTATTCAAAGAATGTACTTTCATTGGAGGGTACCAGGTAGATACCTGGAAAGGTGATGCCTTAAAAGGAAAGAGTGAACAGATTGAATTTATGCTTGTTGTTAAGAGTGAGAGGTGGTCTTATTGAATCTGAGAGGATGAAAAGGTAAGTGTGATGTTTCCACTTGGAGTAAGATGTAGCACATAATTAAGATTAATGGTCACCCATTTAACACAAAGGAAGAATTTCTTCTCTCATTGGGTGACAAATATTTGGAGTTCTCTGCCCCAGAGAGCTACAGAGGGTTTTATTGAATGTATTGATGGCTGAGGTAGATGCAATATTTTGCCTTTGAAGGAGTTGAATGTTGCAGGAAACAGGCAAGAAAGTCATTACTTAATACTGCTAAATGCAAAGTCTAAAGTTTAGGGCAGCACGGTTGGCGTAACATTTAGCGCAACGCCTTTACAGCGCCAGCGATCAGGACCAGGGTTCAAATCCAGCACTGTCTTTGAGGAGTTTGTAAATTCTCCCTGTGTCTGCGTGGGTTTTACCCAAGGGGATTCTGGTTTCCACCCACCGTTTGAAATGTATTGGGGGTGTAGGTTAATTGGGTGTAAATTTGGTGCACAGACTCGTGGGCAGAAATGGCCTGTTCCCGTACTGTACATCTAAATTTTAAAAAATATATAATTTTAATATGAAAATATAACATTCAGTTATGGTGTATTACTTTTAAATATACTAACCAAAGATGCTGCAATTCAGTCCCTGGATTTACCACTGTGAGCTACTCCTCAACTACAAAGTAAGACATTAAACATTGTACATTCTCTGAATTGCCGACCACACACTTTCATACATGAATATTAATTAATTTATAGAAGCAAAACATATTTTACACCAAGTAATGGAATCTGGAATTTTTCTATCTATTTAGGAGGATAGAATCTTTTTTTTTAATTTTATTTAATTGTTGGCATCATTACTGTAAAAAAATGAATAAAACATTAATCAAATATCCATAGTCAATTATATATATTTGCTCCCCGTCCCCCCCCCACCTAAAAGAAAAGAAACACCTACTGCTTAATATACAATAATATTAGCAGAGACAATCATTAATTGTTATTAAAAATTACTAATTAAGAGGAGTGGATAAGGTAGAAGAGGTGGACAGAAAAATATCCATAAAATCCATAGATGGTTTCCAAATACTATAAAAATTTTCAACTTGATTCCTTAATTTTTTCCAAAGGTCTACAGGAGGGATAGAACCTTGTTTATTTTCCTTAACTTGGGAAATCTGATTGTATTCACAATTAAATCATGTTAATATGAACGTGCACCAGCACTGGTCTTTGATGCGGTATTAACCCTGCTTCTAATTTCTGTGAAGTGCAATATGCTCCTTTCTCAAAATAAATTTTCCTAATATCGCTTTTGGAACTCGCAGAATAATCAAGAATCTTTTCTTGATTACTTTGGTGTTTTCTGGTGGAGGTTCGAAGAAGATGTCAGAGAAGCATAGTGCATGGGATGCCACTATCTGTGCTGGGAGAACATATTTAGGCGCAATTAGTCTGCAAGCAAAATGTGACGTTAGCATGAAGTTTTTGTAGTGACGTAGCATTAATTGTGTCCTGAAAGACAACACAGTGGGGAAGAAGAGACTGCATGAGCTCTGAGGACAATTTTTCATGCCTAACTACAGAATTGCTGAATGGATAGAAATGAGCACAAATTGAGTTGGACCTATTTAACCTAATAAATGGTTTAATCTTGAAGGATTCACTCCAGGAATTTGGAGGTGCAGAGCGTTATCACATTATTAATTCAACTTTACTAGACTTTGAATTCAGGCCTGACTGAAAGAAAGTCTTTGCAGTGGGGGCACGTCATTAAGAATTGAGTATTCAATGTGGGACAGCTCTGGATACGTTGCTGTACCAGACCCTGTTAATGAATTTAACTGTCTTCAATAAGGGTTACTCTTTTATTACCTGAGTACCATTTATATACCTCTGTAGGCAGCATCACTAACCCAAGAAAATCAGATACAGAGGGCTATGCTATTTGGAACATAGCGATTATAAACCTCTCCAAGAAAGGCCCAATGGTTGGTTGGTGAGGGAAAGTGCTATGTGACAATAGTGAAGCTTCTGGGTTGAAATTCTTTCCTGCTGTTTGTGCTGCATTCGACCAGCTAAAGGCTTGACTGATGATAGAAACTTGAAGTAGGAACATTGCTATTTCACAGACTGTCCAATAAGTATTTTTTTTTTAAAAAGCAAGCTGTTTTGTATGAAAGAGATGACTCATACATGCTGAGTTTTAGTCGGCAGAAAACATTTTTCAGACAAATGCCATCTGCTTTAATCTGGAAGGAAAGTTGCTCATAATCGACGAGATGTTGTGGAAACATGAAAACTGTCAAATTAAATTGGTGCTGAAATAGTTAAACCAACATATCACTCGCGTTGTCTATTCCGGGGAGAGATTAAAAATCCTAGACCTGCTGCAGAAAATTGGATGCTCTGGTCAGGAAATTACCTGACACAAAGTGTAATTATGGTTATAAATCCATCTGAGCTACAAAACATCTGAAGACGTTTTAATGATTTAGTCAACACAAAAAATATCCTCACCTTGTGGATGCCTGGGGCCATTTACCTCAATCAATATTTGTCTTCCAGTTACTTTGGAATCCCTGTTTCCACATGCAGGTAATTCTAAAGTTGTTTTATGTTTTTGATTGAACATTTCCTGCGTGTTAGTAATATTATGAAATACAGTTGATTATGTTTCCCATCACCTCCCAGTATAATCCAGCCACAGACCCTTAATATCTGGACCAAACTCAATGCAAAATTAAACCATACCTCTTCTGCCTCCACGTGATCCATATCCTTGCCTTTCCTTATCTAGAACCCTCTAAAATGCTACCATCATCTCTGCTTCCACTGCTGTCCATGCAGTGATTTTTCTTTGGCAAATGAGGTGGTGCGAAGGTATCACTCAGCTGTGACCGATAGAATCTGGGAACCCGAGGATTATGCTGCTGTTAGAACCTCCACTCTGCCGCACAGAGATATTGTACAAGTGATTTTCTTTTTGCTCAATTTGTATGAAATCACTTCCAAATATACATTTACACAGATACAAATGTACAAATGTGAACAGTGAAACAAAAAAGTCTGCAGAATCTGTGATGGTCTTTATTCTGATGTCTTCTTGTTCATCGCTGATTCCTTGAAGGACTCAGGCCCGAAACATCAGTAATAGATCTTTACTTCTGATGGACGCTGCAAGACTGGCTGAGTTCCTCCAGCATTTCTATGTGTTTTTATCACCAATGTACAAATATACTCAGCCTGATTGTCTCCTGAACACAGGAACTGTTTATAACCATCGTCGGTTGGCAATTAGAGCTGAGAACTGTCAGCTCTTTTTACTTTTCCTATTCCTTACCCTGAACATGGAGGCCAGTTGCTGTAACTCGATTACTGTACAACTGCAATCAGCTGCTTCAGCAGTAGAGTTTACATTTGCCAAGGGGTAAAGAATGTCCACTACACATCTAAAGTACAAAAAAAGATTAAGGAGACTGGGACTTTATTCATTGGAACATAGATGGTTGAGAGGGGATTTGATATAAGTATTTACAATTATGAAGTAAATAGATAGACAAGACGTGAGTAGACTCTTTCCCCTAAGGTCAGGGGAGGTTGGAACAAGAGGGAATAAGTTAAGGGTAAGGGGGCAAAACTTTAGGAGAAATGTTAGAGGATGCTTCCTCACTCAGAGAGTGGTGGCAGAAAGGAATGATCTTTCAGAGGAGTTAGTTGCTGCAGGGTCCTTTCTGTCATTTCTTTGGCTTGGCTTCACGGACGAAGATTTATGGAGGGGGTAAATGTCCACGTCAGCTGCAGGCTCGTTTGTGGCTGACAAGTCCGATGCGGGACAGGCAGACACGGTTGCAGCGGTTGCAGGGGAAAATTGGTTGGTTGGGGTTGGGTGTTGGGTTTTTCCTCCTTTGCCTTTTGTCAGTGAGGTGGGCATTTAAGAGAAGGTTGGATGAGTACATGGATATGAGGGGGTTGGAGGGTTATGGGCAGAGAGTGGGAGGGGGGGAACTAGTGGAGTTGTTCAAGTGAACCCGTGTGGACTTGAAGGGCCGATATGGCCTGTTTCTGCGCTGTAAACTGTTATATGGTTTTATATGTTAATGTGATGCAGTACTGCATTACTGCAATAGTCCACTAACAAAATTGGATGCTAGCACAAAGTATTTGCAATGATGTAGCATTCATTGTGTCCCGAAAAGCCAACACAGTGGAGAGGAAGAGATTGCATGAGTTCTGAGGACAATTTTCATGTCTTGAAGTCTTCTAACGACAGAATTGCTAAATAGATAGAAATGAACACAGATTGAGTTGGACCTATTTAATCTAATGAATGATTTAATCTTGAAGAATGAACTCCAGGAATTTGGAGGTGCAGAGCGTTATCACATTATTATTTCAACTTTAATAGACTTTGAATTCAGGCCTGACTGAAAGAAAGTCTTTCCAGTGGGGGCACGTCATTAAGAATTGAGTACCATTTAACAGCATCACTACGCACCTTTGATATCAGATTTCCTTGTTTAATGTTACCAAGAATTGGGTACAGAAAGATATGCAAACAGGACTGATAGGAAACCATTCAACCAAAGGAACTATATACCAGAACCAATTTCACCAGGACCTCATTAGTCCTCAGTATGCAGAAACACTCGACACACTCAGAGACCAAGTTCATGCAAGGTCCATGCAAGCGTCCAAGGATCCTCAGAACATATGAAGGACGCTGCGTCATTTAGTATATTCAAGTTCATTTATCGTCCAATTGTAACAGTGCCTTCAAGGATGATAGATAGCTTAAAAATCTACGACATGGAGAAGTAGAATCAAGGCTAAGTCCTAGGTCAGCAATGAGTTCAATGTATTCAGATCTACTGATGCTTCCATTTGTCATGTGGTCATTCTACAGTCAAGTCGACGGATATTGTCTGTTGGCAAGTTGTTTAACAGCAAGATTAATCAAATCCACACTCTTACTTGTGCACTTCATTGATTTTGTTCTCTCTGTATTGCACAGTCAGTTTGTTTACATTCGTTATCTGTTTACAGTTCTTTGCTTGTTTACATGTTTAGGCTATGTAGATTTTTTTCCACTACCAATTAATTCAGGCAGAGGGTTTTTTTCCTCTCTGCTTTCCCCACTGCTAAGAGGTGATGGGGCAAGGGGAGTGGTGAGAGGAGGATCAGAATGATGGTTGTGGGGTGGCATCTGTAAAAAGGTTAGGTTGGCCATAGGAGGAGGGGTTACCACACTGGCTGCTCAAAGGAATTACTGAGCTAAGGTTTGCCTGTGAATCGAAAGGATTCAGTTTCTTTTTAAAGAACTCTCCACCCACCACCCACTTGTACTCTTTCCGATTGTATCCAGACTGATTGCAAAGCAGGTCTCAATGGACACACACAGGGCAGAGGCTTTATTGAAGATGAAATCGGAATCCTTAACCATTTCCAGGATGCTGACAACGATTAACAGCATTGATAGGGTCAGAGAGACATTTAGCAAGGAAACAGGCCATTGGCCCACTGCTGCCACTAAACCCATCTCCTTTTATGCCTTTGTGATTCAAGTGCTCACCTGAAGGCTTCCTAAATGCTATTAGAGACCCCAGTCCAACTACTTTATCGGGCTCACCATACACTGGGTGAAAAAGGTCCATTCACATTTCCTATAAACTTCTACTCCCTATTTTTGTTTTATCTAGACCTGGTAATGGAGAAAGATGTTCTCTAGTCTACCTTATCTATATCCTTCCTAACTTTATATACAGAACCATAGAACTCCACAGCTCAGAAACAGGCCCTTCAGCCCTTCCAATCCATGCTGAAATATTATTCTCCTTCGTCCCACTGACCTGCACCCAGACATAACCCTCTGAACCCCTCCAGTCCATGTAACTTAGACCATTTTTTCTTAAATGTCAAATTGAGGTCGCATTCACCAATTCAACTGGCAGCTTGTTCCACACTCCCACCACTCTCGGAGTGAAGAAGTTCCCCTAATGTTCCCTTTAAACCACTCGCATACCACTTTAAGTAATCCCTATGCCTTAAGTGCTCTATGATTAGTAAGGGATTGCTTAAGGTGATATGTGAGTGGGACAAAAAGGTTGAGAATCACTGCTCTAGACCCAATTGTTACTGAAATATTTTGCTTGAGAAAAATTGTCATTGGCCCATTTCCTTTGGAGTTAAGAAACCGTACACATAACGAGTCAATTAGGGATGATTAAAACAGTGGATTTCAAACTTTTTCTTTCCACCTTAAGCAATCCCTTTCTAATTGCAGAGCACCTATGGCATAGGGAATACTTCATCGTTTATATATTACATAAAGAGAATTGGCCCCAACACCGACTCCTGCAAAACACCTTGGGTAACTAAGTAACCAACCAGAATAGGATCCCTTTATTCCTAGTCTCTGTTTTCTGCTGACAATCCAGTGCTCTAGCCAATTATCCTTCCTGTAATTTCACAGCCTCTCATCTTGTTTAGCAGCCTTATGTGTGGCACCTTGTCGAAAGGCCTTTTGAAAGTCCATATACACAACATCCACAGCATCTCCCCGTCTATCCTGTTAGTTCAAAAAAATTGTCACCGGTTTGTCAGGCATGCTTTTCCATTAAGGAAACCATACTGACTTGGGCTTACCTTTTCATGCACCTCCAGGTATTCTATAATCTCATCCTTGTCAATTGACTCCAACAACTTCCCAACCACTGATGTCAGGCTGATAGGTCTATAATTTCCTTTCTGCTGTCTCGCTCCCTACTTAAATGGTAGAATGACATTCACGATCCTCCAATCCACCCGAACCATGCCAGACTCCATTGATTCCTGGAAGATTATTACCATTGCCTCTACAATCTCTACAGCGACTTCCTTCAGAACCCAAGGGTAAATTCCATCTGGTCCAGGAGACTTAAATGCCCTTAGACCATTTAGCTCTCAAGTACCTTCTCTCTAGTGATCTTGACTGCTTTCACTTCTCTTCCTAGAGAGGCATGAGAGTCCAGTGTCCTACTAATGTCTTCCACAACAAAGACTGATCCAAAATATTAATTCATTTCCTCTACTATCTCTTTGTCTCCACTTTACAATTTATCCAGGTTCTATGTCCACTTTGGTCATTGTTTCACTCTTTTCGTATTTAAAAAAGCTTTTAGTATCTTCTTTGCTAACTTCCTTTCATAATTCATCTTTTCTTCTCCAATCACCTTCTTAGTTGTCTTCTCCAAGTCTTTAAATGTTTCCTATTCCTCCAACTTCCTCGCTTTTGCTTTTACTTAGGCTTTAATTTCCCTCGACAGCCACGATTGTTTCATTTTTCCATTCACCATTTTCTTTCTTTGTGGTATGTGCCTGTCCTGCACTTACCTCATTTTGCACATAAACCCCAGCCGTTGCTGACCTGCTGTCTTCCCCATTCGTGTGTTTTTCCAATTGACTTTGGCCAGTTCCTCTCTCATGCAACTGCAATTTCCTGTACTCCACTGAAATGCACACACATCGAACTTTAGCCTCTCCTTTTCAAATTTAAAAGTGAACTCAATCATATTGTGACCACTGCTTCCTAAGGGATCCTTGACCTTAAGCCCTCTAATCACCTCTGGTTCATTACACAACACCCAATCCAGACCAGCAGATCCCCTGGTGGACTCAACAACAAGCTGCTCCAAAAAGCTATCCTGTAGGCATTCCTCAAACTCTCTCCCCTGAGGTCCCATACCAACCTGACTTTCCCAATCTACTTGCATATTAAAATCCCCCATTATTATCGTAATGCAGTCTTTCGGACATTCCAGTTGTATTTGATAATCCACATCCCGCCTGTTATTTGGGGACCTGTATATATCTGCCATTGTGGCACCTATATCTCCTTGCTCATGGTAGCAATGAGAACAGATCATGTGCTGGGTGATGTGGATCCTTGATGATTGCTGTTGTTCTTTGATGGCAACATTCCCTGTAGATGTTCTCGATGGCAGAAGGGTTTTCCTTAACTCAGTCCAAAAGGACTCTACCTCTTTTGATCCTATGCCCCTTCTTTCCAATGATTTAATGTTGTTGCCCTCTACCTCCCTGCGTATCCTTCTAATACAGAGTGTATCCTTGGACACATATGAGGTTCCTAAGGGATTTCTTAAAGAGGAATGTGAGTGAAAAAAAGGTTGAGAACCACTGGTTTTATATTTACTGCAGGAATCAGCAGAAAGAATGAGCAGATCGGGGCACTGAGTGTGCTGGCTATCACAGGACTGTCAAATGGCTTCGTTGTGGGAGAGCGTGGCCTTTACTCTGCTGCGTCCCTCTCTCTGAAAATAGACATGATCCTTGCCATGTGCTGCTCTGAGTAAACGTGTGAACAGGCCAAAGACAGTGATGACAGATGCATGTCCATTGCATTTCAGTTCCAAAAAAGAGGAAAATATGTCGGAAAGTTGAATGAGTGGCAGCTTAAACGTGAACCATATTTCCATGGCAGAAATTTATTGAAGGATGTATTTTTCTGGGGAAATTCCAGATACAATACAGATAATACTTGGCAGAAAACTCATTTTTCTTTGTCTCGGTTCTTTTGAACAGGCACGTTTTGTTTTTATTTCTTCAGCTGGCTACAGGGTTAGCTTGTCAGATGCACAGCTTAAAATAAAATCAGTAAAATCCCTCGGGATATTCCCCATTGAACCCCCGGTTGCGTGAATATGATCCCAAACCCACCATCATTATACTCTTCTAGTGACTTTCCTGTGTCGGTCTACTTCTGTTCAATCTCTTCCTCGGCTTCACCTTTGATATTCACGTCCCCATTAAACTTTGCCTGGATATAGGGCTGGGAGGTATGTGTTCTAGTGCAAGGTACATCAATTTCAAAGAAAATTAAAATCCCGTGGAAATTCAGGGACATATGCATTGGACAAAGCAAGTGATTTTCATGCCAGGTTCCCTGAGGTTCAAGTGCACTCCTTCGTAATGAAATAAAACATGAAATTCTGCAGATGCCGTGATTGAAGTAAAAGCCCAACGCTGGAGAAACTCAGCAGGTCAAATAGTGCACTTTAAAGAACAAAGATAAAGATACATAACAAACATTTCAGGCTTGACCCCTTCATTAAGGTTTGAGCAAAATGTAGACAGGCACCTGAACAAAATGGTGGGGGGGGAGGGGTAGGAGCATGGGGAGGAGCACAGTCCCACTGACATGAGGTATTAGGTGGATAAGAGAGAGAGAGGCACACCAACAAACGAGGGGGGTGAAGGCTCTGTGAATGGAGAGGGAAGGGGATGGAGAGCTGGAGGTAAAAGGGATGGGAAAGAAAGGGAGAACGGGGAGTAGGCTGGCAGAAACCAGCAAAGTCTATTTTAATGCTGTCCAGTTGGAGAGCGCCCAGACGGAAGATACGGTGTTGCTCCTCTAATTTACGGATGGTCTTGGTTGGACAGTACATGAGGCCATGGACAGACATGTTAGCACAGAGGAGGGGTGCAGTATTGAAATAGTTGGCCCAGGAGAACCCTGTCACTGATGTAGACAGAGCGAAGGTGCTCAGCGAAGCGATCTCCCGGTCTGCGTCCAGTATCATGGGACTTGGGTACTCACAGTAAAATCAGGGCATTTATAATAGAATCAGGGTATGTATTGTGGAAGCAGGGTATGTACAACTGAAGTTCAAGTTTATGGTCACGGGTATGAAGGTGCAGTGATAATGTTTGTTTTGCGAACAGCCCACCTCGACATCTCATGCATTCTTGAACAAGTAAGACACAAGTGAGAAGTGCAGAATTCCAGAGAAGATCAGACAGCACAGAACAAAGGCAATGTAATTTTACTGTTGTGAAGTCCCTTCAGGTGTCTGTTAACAACTGGAAAGAAACCATTCCTGAATCTAGCGGTGCGTGATCTCATCTCAGTTTTGCTAATGCTGAGCGCAAGGTTGTTGGTGCGACACCCTTCAACGAGCTGATCTACCTCCCTCCTGTACGATTCCTTATTGCCGTTTGTGATTCTGCCAACAACCGTGATGTCATCGGCAGATTTGTAGATAGCATTGGGATTGTGCCTGGCCACACACTCATGGGTGTACAGTGGCTGGGGTGGGATGCTTTACCTCTCTCTCACTGTTTGATTCAGATGTCTGCCTGATTTTCGGCAGAAGAAAGTCTCGTGCCTGTAATGTTGGCTGCCTCGTGCTGAGTTTCCCCAGCACTTTAGAGTGCTCTACTTTTCAACCCAACTTCTGAACTGCCGTCTAATTCAACGTGAGCTTCTGTCTCTATCCGCTCCTCCCATCAGCATTAGCTGCTTCCTTCTGTCTCAGAGGAATGACAAATTACCACACGATTGAAAGCTTTGCCAGCTAACTCAGCCAAGAAAGCAAATCATAACACTGACATTCCATATCTGTGTATTCATACTGTACAGAGAATGCTTTTACCCAGTACAGTGTAGGAATAGGTTATATTCAATATGGAGGTCAAGTTTTGGATTTGAACACTTCCTCTACAAATGAGGCAGAAATATTTCTATTGGTCTTAAAAATACAAGAACTTACAGTTGTTTACTTGAATGTAATGTCAGTACTCCCAGTTTAGGTTTGGAATCAAAATCAAAATTTAAGTCAGCGGGTTAAAAAAAATCCACTCCCTTTTAAACTAACATGACATTTCCATTTCCTGCAGTTCTCCCAACCAGGCAAAAAGGTAAATTTAACCTTACTCTCTCTCTCTCTCTGTAAATGAATATGCCAGTTTAGTAGCTCACTTCACTATTTAACTCTCCGTTGATTTTAGATCAGGATCATGTAAAGTGAGTCATTACCTCAGCCAACCTCACTTCTTTCTATGGCAAGGTTAAGGTTAAAATTATTCTGATTTAGTATGAATCCAGGCACTGGATAATGGAGAAATTAGTTTCATTGAGCAGCAGATTGACAGTAACTATTAATGGCATGTTTCTGTACAATAGTTAAAACATAATGGCATGGAAATTCTTAGACACAGTGCTCTTTCTTTCATGCAGAATGAGACATAATTGTGACGATTTGTAGGTTGAACCATGCCACTCCAAATTTGACTTCAGCTCACAAGCTGCACGTGTGCAATGATGCAATTTCTACATCTGGCGCATGGATTGACAGCATATCCCATGCAGCGCTCCTTCAGTTTCACCTGAGAAATTAGGTCATATTTTCTGACGGGCTTCTGCCAGGTTCTTGTTGCTCAGTGCCAGCCATTAGTATTCAATGTTTGTGCTGTAACCAAAGCAAATATCATTATGCTAGATATTATTTATTCATAGTGCACTGTTTCTTGCACACCAGGTGACTACATTTATCTGAAATCTGATTAAATGTAGAAAAGCAACAGCTCAGGAACAGACCATTTGACCCCCATGCCTGTGCTGACACTGGTACCAAATTAAACCAATCTCATCTGCATCTCTATATCCTTCTATTCCCACCCTGTTGTGTGTCTAACAACTTCTTGAACATTGATAGCCTACCTGTTCCTACCACCTCTCCTTGCAGCATATTCCAGCTACTCACTGCCCTCCACTAAAAAAAAACTCCCCTCGCTTATCTCCTTCAAACTTTCCCCCTCTCCCTTCCAGCTAATGTTTTACACAACTGCAACATGACTTGCCAACTTTTATCCTCAATGCCTCGACCAATGAAAGGCAGGTTTGCTGCATTTCTTCTTTACTGCCTGATCTGCCTGTGTTGTCACTTTCAAGGAACTCTGGACACACATCTCAAGCTTCCTACCTTTATTAACACTACTGGTCATAGAACTTCACTCAGAACTTCACTCATTGTGGAACACTACTGGTCATAGAACTTCGCTCAGAACTTCACTCATTGTGGAACACAACTGGTCATAGAACTTCACTCAGAACTTCACTCATTGTGGAACACTACTGGTCATAGAACTTCGCTCAGAACTTCACTCATTGTGGAACACTACTGGTCATAGAACTTCGCTCAGAACTTCACTCATTGTGGAACACTACTGGTCATAGAACTTCACTCAGAACTTCACTCATTGTGGAACACAACTGGTCATAGAACTTCACTCCGAACCTCACTCATTGTGGAACACTACTGGTCATAGAACTTCACTCAGAACTTCACTCATTGTGGAACACAACTGGTCATAGAACTTCACTCAGAACTTCACTCATTGTGGAACACTACTGGTCATAGAACTTCACTCAGAACTTCACTCATTGTGGAACACTACTGGTCATAGAACTTCACTCAGAACTTCATTATCCTCTGTCTTCATTGACCAAGCAAATTTTGGATGCAGTTTCCCGCCTGGATCCCTTGTGGCCACATCTTCTGGACTAGCCCACCATGAAACATCTTGCCAGATAGTTCACTGAAATCCAAGTGGACAACATCTACTACACTACCCTTCTTAACATTTTTCACTACCTACTCATCAAAAACCAGGACTACTCCACTCAAAGCCAGACGACTCTCCTGAATAAATCCATGCTTTTTTTTCCAAATAGGAATAAATTCTTTTTCTTAGAATCTCCTCCAATGATTTCCCTATCACTGGCCTACAATTCCTGGGTTGTCTTTGTTGCCCTTCTTAAAGGTAGGAATAACTGGTTATTCTCTGCTCTTCTGGTGTGTTGTGCATTCCTAAAGAGGATACAAAGATCTCTGTCAAGACCCCAACAATCTCTTTCCATGGTTCCCTCAATATCCTGACAGATCTCATCAACTGGGTCTTATGCACCTTAACTTTTTTTCAACATGCCCTAATGTATCACTATTCCCCTCCCTAATCTCCTTTCCTTGGAGAATACCAAAACCTCCTATTAAGGACTTCACCCACTTCCTCTGGCTCCACAATAAAATTCTCTTCTCTGTCCCTGAGTGGGACTCCCTTTTCCCTCACTAACTTCTTGTATATAATGCCTTTGGATTCTCTATAATCCTTTTAGCCAAGGAAATTTCATGACCTTTTTTAAGACCTTCTAATTTCTTGTTTAAATTCCTTCCTGCTTCCTTTATATTCCTCAAGGACGCTGTCCAATTTCAGCTTCCTCAACCTTACATATGTTTTATTTTACTTTTGGACTAAACTTACAACTTCTTTTGTCATTCCAAGGTTCCCGAATTTTGCATTCCAATCTTTCATATTCACAGGAACATGCCAAACCTGAACACTATCCGACAGGCCTTCAAAAGATTCTTATATATCAGATGTAGATTTACCCTCAATCTACTCTCTCCAGTTCTTGTCTAATATTGGTGTAATTATCTTTTTTTTTTCCCAATTTAGCTCCTTCACTCAAGGACTAGTTTATTCTTGTTCAAAATTATATTGAAACTTACTGAATTATGGTCACTGTTTCCAAAATGGTCCCCTTGGAAGCTTCTATTACCTGGTCAGACTCCTTGCTCATTGCACATTACAAGGTCTGGTACAGCCTCTTCCTTGGTTAATCTATCAAGAAACCCCCTTGGATGCACCAGACAAATTCTGCCCTAACTAAGCACCTGAGACTAAGGAAATCCCAATCATAATCGGAGAAGTTAAAATCACCACGGCAACAATCTTGTTTTTTTTTTGCAACTTTCTCTGAAATATATACAGAACTAAAGAACATAAGAAATAGGAGCAGGAGTCGGCCATCCGGGCCGTCGAGTCTGCTCCACCATTGAGTAAGATCATTGAATCAACTCCACCTACCTGCCTTTTCCCCATATCCCTTAATTCCTTCTTTATGTAAAAATCTATCCAACTGAACCTTAAATATATTTAATGAAGTAGCCTCAACTGTTTCCCTGGGCAGAGAATTCTACAGATTCACTATTCTCTGGGAAAAACAGTTTTTCCTCATCTTCGTCTTAAATCTATTCCCCTGAATCTTGAGGCTAGATATCTGTACATATCTGTTTCTCCATTCCCTGGCTATTAGGAGACCTATTGTCCAATCCCTTGAGAGTGTTTGTACCTCTCTTGTTTTTGAGCTCTATCTATATTGCCTCACTGGATCAGGCCCATCAAAATATCCTCTCTTTAGCAGTGACATTCTTTCTAACAGGCAACGCAACTCCCTTACTTACCTCTTTCACACTCCTCCCTGTCACATTTAAAACACTGAACTATCCTTCTTTCCCCAGGTACTAACTAATCCAGGTTTGAAGCTCATCTCTCTGGCCAGTAATTTCATTAGAATAAATACACTTCATAATTTCTGCCATGTTCATCATCCTGGCCCTGCCTTTTCTTGCTAATTAGAGTAACTTGGCTTCACCTCCACCATTTCAATAATTTTATCTTGTAATCTCATCCTTCGCCTCCGGCTCCCTCCTTCCCTACCCCACTACATTAAATCCTCCTGGGTAGGACTAACAAACACCTCTGCAAGGATATCTGTGGCCATCAGTTAGGTTAAGTCAACTTTATTATAATCTGATTGCACAAATGCAACACGACAAAACAGCAGTTCTCAGTGCAAAACATGAAGACACACAACCAACAAAGCACATATACAAACAATACAGATTTAGGACAAGTACAGGTATTCATTTGTAAAATAGATTTTGTTTTGTGAATCTGAGAGTCTTGGACAGTTAGTGTGAGCAGTTCCTTTCATGGTTCAACGTGAGGTGTTTTGACTTGAAACATTGATCATTCTTTTTCTCCCATTAATGCTGCTCAATCTGTTGAGTTCATCCGATAAATTGTGTTTGGCTTCAGATTCCAAAGTCTGCTGTCTCCTGTGTGTCTCCATTTCCTCCCTTACCAGATCCAGAGAGGGTCACTGGATTCTCCCTCCCCCCTCCCCCCCTTCCTCCCCATTGACTTGATCTACTGGGATCATTGTCTGAAGAGGGTGCGCCTTTCAATCCTAAACTATGGGATTCCCAGGAAAAACTGATAGAAATTCATTGAAATAAAAGAATCCAAAAGGAAAATCTAAATCTGTGCATTTTGCAAAATGCTAGATGAAAGAGGTTTATTTTTATTTCTGGAGTAATGAGAATCCTGAGAGCCTTGATACGAAACTGCATAAAAGGGTTGCACAGTTAGCGTAGTGGTTAGTGCAACGCTATTACTGGGGCAACTGCCCAGGTTCAAATCCAGTAAGGAGTTCGTATGTTCTCCCCGTGATGCCTGTGGGGTTTCCCCGGGTGCTCCCACTCTGCAAAAAGTATGGGGTTGGTAGGTTAATTGAGTGGTACAGGTTTCATGAGCCAGATGGGCCTTCAATCATTAAAATTCAAACATTAAATTAGCACCTAAGCACATAAATCAGGACTGTGAAGGCTTCTTTCATGTCAAGGAATGCTTGATGAGAATTTGTAAGGGAAGCAATAACATGACTGAATCCAACATGGAGAGGATGATTTGTTGCCATATGTGGTTGTGGAGGATAAGCCATGGGGTGTATTGTCAGAGATTGATAGGTTCCTGATTAGCCAGGGAATCAAAGGTCATGGGGAGAAGGCCGGGCAATGGGACTGAGTGGGAAATTGGATAAGTTAATGATTGAATAGTAGGGCAGACTCAATGGGACGAATAGCCTATTTCTGCTTCCAGGTGTTATGATAACCGCATTCAAAATCCTTGATCAGTGGAGTTCATCATTATTTTGTCTATCAGTTTAATGCTATTTTAGTTACAGAGCCAGAAAAGAATCAAATTGCAAACGCAATAGATGATTCAATTTACCTTAAGAACTAATAAACCATTCTTCACTATTTGATATTGTCACCTCTTCCCTTATTGAATAGAATAAAAAGGTTTTTTTAACCGAAGCAGGAATCAAGAACAATAATCAACAACCTTAAAGATAAGCAGGAAATTGTGTAAACAGTCCACAGACCCAACAGGGAAAGAGAAAGAAATGGGATTTAATCTATTCAGAAGTGAAATTAAGGAGCACTTTCTTTTCCACACCAAGTCGATGAAGCTTCGAAATCTCTCTCAGTGGATACTGAGACAAATAGGGCTTTCAAGAATATGATTGATAGATTCTTGTTAGCAAAGAGTATCAAGGGACACGAAGCAAGGCTGGAACGTGCAGCTGGGATGCAGATCGCCCATGATTTAATTAAATGGTGGAACAGGGAGGAGGGAAAGAATGCCAACTCTTATTGCTTATGTTCCAATCTACTTGCTACAAACATATCTGCTCAAATTCCTCCAAAGACCACTGCAGTTCTACTTTCTTGGCAGAACACTTCTGGTTGCAAGGAAAAGTTTTTGTAATAAAAGATTTGCTGTTCAGACTGAATAGCAATACAGATTACAAAGGATTGAAAGTTTCCAGATATATTTGAACTGATTATAATTGAAAAATGATCTGTCAATTTTAAGAAGAAGTAAGACTTATGTGCACTGCATCAGACAAAATGAAGAAGCATTGCAAAGTAATTCTTTGGGGCCACACCATCAAACGCAAATTTCTGCAACTGTACTGTAGAGAACATTCTGACTGATTGCACCACTGTCTGAAATGGAGGTGCCAATGCACAGGACAAGAAAAAACTACAGTGAGTTGTGAACGGCCATCGCCTTCATGGGCATCAATCTCCACTCCATCGAGGACGTCTACAAGAAGCGGTGACTTAAGAAATCAGCCTCTATCCTCAAGGACCCTCACCACCCAGACCATGCCCTCTTTACATGACTACCATCGAGGAAGAAGGTACAGGAACCTTAAGATGAGCACAGCGGCACAAATAAACCTTTTTCCCCTCTGTCATCAGATTTCTGAATGGACAATGAACCACAGAAATTACCTCACTTTCTCTTATTTTTGCACTAATTTTTTTTAAATGTAATTTTATTGCAGTATTTACACTCTGACGTTGCCAGAGACAATGAGTTTTGTGACAATAAATTCTAGTTCTGATTCTGGAAGTCTTTCCCCAAGTAAACCAAAGTATGAGTGGTCACCATGAAGAAGAAGGAAGAAACCTTTTATTGGGGCTCAGTCTTAAACATGGAATCATGATCCTTGCCTACCTCACCTGCAGATCCTCTCCATGCCTGTCATTTCGACTTCTGCCTCATCACTCCCCAGGGTTTATACAGCCCTTCCAGGTGAGGAAGAGATTCATTTGTGCCCCTTCTAACCTGGGTCTGTTGCATTCAATGCTCATGATGTGGTTTCATCTAGATCAACAAGAGCAAGAATAAATGAGATGATCGTCTTGCAGAGCACCTGTGCTCCATCTGCCATAGCCTTGAGCGCCAATTTGCGTGCTTTCTTAGCCCCCCTTCACTCCACTGTGAAGCCGAATGCAAACTGGAAAACAATACCTCACATTCTGCTTCAGTAATCTACAGCCCAATGGTATGTGAACAGTGAATTTTATAATTTTAGGTAACCCTCAACCCCTGTGTCCCTTTCCTACTCCCAGCATTGAACTCAAGTCTTCGCTTCTTTTGTTCATCCTTTCTATCCTTCCCTGCTTCATTGTTACCTGGTTCCACCTGACCTTCACCCACATACCTATTTTCCTGAGTTTCTTCTTCCTTGGTTCACCTGTTCTATCCCTTCCCCACCCTGCTTCCATCTGCTCACCATATTATCTAGATCTACCTATCACCTACCAGCTTATATCTCATTGCACCATCTCAGCCTCACACATGTGGCTCCATCTGGCTCCCCTCCCTCACTTCTACAGACAGGCAATCTTCCCCCTACACTCCCAGTCTTATCGTGAAGTATCAACAGCCCTTTGTCTCCAGAAATGCTGCTTGACCCGTTGAGTTCTTCCAGCAGTTTGCATTTTTCTCTGGTCTCTCCGGTCTCCTTTCTGAGCATAAGTGTGTGATTGACTTTGACTTTGAGACTATTGTTACCCAGATGTGCGCGAGGACGACCTCATGAAAGGGTAGATGCTCCTTCTCAGATGCAGGAAGTGCTATTCGAAAAGCGACACTCTGCCGAAGGACTAAAACAGAAAATGCTGGAGATTTACACAGACCAAGCAGCAAATGAGGGGGAGGGAAAATCCATTACTATTTTGGTCGTGATTTTTACCAGAACTAGAAAAGTAAGAAAGCAGGTATATTTTAAGTTGTAGAGGTAAGAGGAACAAAGGGAGTATGTATGACAGGGTTGAAAAGGATGTGTCGCCTGAATGGAGACAGTTTTTGGCACAACCTCTTTCATCCGATCTTCTGTTTTCACTCAGTTTTAATATGAATAACATGAAAGGCACTTTTCTTTGTAAAGGATTTCTTCTAACATTTCTGACTACTTCATTTGAGGGGAATCTTGCTAAAATCAGCCAGAAATGTGGCGAGTGAGATTTGTGTTTTGAGATTTGAGATTTCATTTAACAGAGTGTTGTGTGGCACTCAGTAGATGGCTGCATGGCAAATGTGTCTAACTTCTGAGTGTCTGGTGATTGCAGGCATCAAAGCACACCTCTGAGAGACGCTGGACCCATTTCAATTCACCTACAGAAGAAACTGTTCCACTAATGTTGCTATGGACTTGTCCCTCTATCCTGACCCTCCTGGAGAATAACACCTCATACACCAGGATGCTGTTGATTGACTTCAGCTCAGTGTTGAATACGATAATTCCCCAGAGGCTGGTGGAGTGGCTGTCACCACTGGGACTCAACACCTCTCTCTGTAAATGGATTCTGGACTTCCGAATGGAAAGACCACAGTGTGTCCGGGTTGGTCGCACAATCCCAAGCACCATCACACTGAGCACAGGTGCACCAGAAGGATGTGTACTCGCCCCACTCCTGACCCCGCCACTGGCCCACGGCAGCAACACCAGATCCGGCTCCAACAAAGTCATCATTTGCAGATGACCCAGAAGTAGTTGGTCTCATCAGCAAAAAATGAGGAGTCGCACTACAGAGATGGGGTGGAAAAATCTCATGATATGGTGCGAGAATATCAAACTGAGTCTCAACGTGGACAGATGAAGGGCATGATTGCAGACTTCAGGAGGACCAGGAACGTCTACCCTCCACGCCACATCAATAACAAGGTAATGTATCGAAGAGAGAGAACCAAGTTCCTTGGAGTCCACAACAGGTGACCTATCATGGACACACATCACCTCCTCACTTGTCAGGAAGGTGCAACAGTGACTGGTCTTCCTGAGAAGACTGAAGCGGGCGAGGCTACTGGCCACATTATGTCAACCTTGTACAGGAGATTTATCGAGGGCATTGAGACTGCTGAATGACCAAAGGAAATGTTCACGCTCACCATCTGAGACTCTAATCTTTGCTAAACAATATTTATTTGTATATATGAATACTTGTCCTGCATATGTATTATATGTCTGTCTGTGTTTGTATATTTTTGCATTGAGGACTGGAGAAAGCTGTTTCATCAGGTTGTACTTGTATAATCATATGATAATAAATGAACTTGAACTTGAGCCTTCAGCTGATTTTTCTGTGGGTAAGCAATTTTAATCAACCTGGTTAATTGAGTGGAGATGAATTTTAAGCACTGCTCTACAGATGAAGTCACACATTTATTAGAATTAACCTTTCCAGAAATGTGCACAAAATTGGTTAATGTTAGAAAAAAAACAATGGAACATTGATTTATTTCTCAGCCATTGATTCACAAAATTGTTATCACCCACACCAGAGGCCATTCAGCCCATTGAGCCTATGCCTGTATTAGGTAGAGCAATCTCATTGGTTCCAATTTTCCCCTTTCCCCATGCCCCTGCTTCTTATCTTTTCCCAAGTGTTTCTTTCTTGAGAGCTCTAACTGATTTTGTTTCCACCATCCTCTATGTTACATCTGCATTCTGCATAATAACCTTCTCCCTCTCACACCCCCCCCCCTTTAAATCATGAGCACATGGTGTTAACTCTCTGTCAAGTCATAGAGTCATACAGTGTGGAATAGGCTCCTTGGCCCAACTTGCCCATGCTAACCAAAATGTGCCACACACAGTAGTCCCACCTTCCTGCATTTGGTCCATATCCTTCTAAACACGTCCTATCCAATTTTTTCTTAAATCTTGCAAACCGCTCCTCTGGCAGCCCATTCCACACACCCTCCACTCTCTGTGTAATAAAAAAAATTACCTCTCAGGTTACTGTTAAATCTTCCCCCCTCACCTTAAACCTATGACCTAAGTTTACCGATTCCCCTGGGCTTGGCAAAAGACTCTCACTATTCCTCCCATGATTTTATATTCAAGTCCTTTCGTCATCCACTAACGTGACTACACTGCATAGTTAATAATATTAAATGAGAAACAATCTGGCCAAATAATTTAGAATGTATATAAGATTAACAGTTGGAATAATGGATCAAGATTCATGGCATGTATAAAAAGCAGGTACGGTGAATTCTAATCAATGAACAAGAATTGCGCTATAAGTTCTAGCATCATACAAGGTAGATTTGAATGGGTATCACGGCCAACCCCCTTACTGATCTTGAATGGGTATCACGGCCAACCCCCTTACTGATCTTGAATGGGTATCACGGCCAACCCCCTTACTGATCTTGAATGGGTATCACGGCCAACCCCCTTACTGATCTTGAATGGGTATCATGGCCAACCCCCTTACTGATCTTGAATGGGTATCACGGCCAACCCCCTTACTGATCTTGAATGGTATCACGGCCAACCTCCTTACTGATCTTGAATGGTATCACGGCCAACCTCCTTACTGATCTTGAATGGGTATCACGGCCAACCTCCTTACTGATCTTGAATGGGTATCACGGCCAACCCCCTTACTGATCTTGTTTGTTGGTTAATGACATCAACAACAAACGTCTATGTTCAACTTGGTTTGATAGAAAATAAGTTAAGTGAGCATGTAATGTTTCCAAAAAATAAAAGCCTAGAGAAATCTATATCACAATTATAAACATCAAGCAAGGTTCCTGCTGCCGATTCCTGTCCCGTGAACCATACTGAAATCAGGAGGCACAAGATTGTGAATCCTTGACATTAATACAAATTATAAACACACGGCACCACGTTAATTGGGGTAGTGAGCAGAGAACTGAAAGGCACACATATTAAATTGATAAAACAAAGAATAATTAACATTTTGAAGGGATTCTATAATCCTTAATTAACTGAAGTGTCAAATTTACTCTCAGCTAAAAACAGTAAAAGCCACCATGGCGACATTTAATCTCCATAAATATTGCAACAGATTCAACACATCTCAACCACATGACAGTTTCGTGAATGGAACAATGAACAGAGTTTAGTTGCCTATTCATCAATAATATTGAGTCAGCAATTATAATGGCTCAGTGATTCTATCCACTGGGGTACAGAGCATTAGGGCTGCTTTGATCTTTACTC
This sequence comes from Narcine bancroftii, assembly GCF_036971445.1. Classification (NCBI taxonomy): domain Eukaryota; kingdom Metazoa; phylum Chordata; class Chondrichthyes; order Torpediniformes; family Narcinidae; genus Narcine; species Narcine bancroftii. The sequence continues at coordinate 93,743,187 of NC_091480.1, read as the reverse complement.
TGCTAATATCACCAGTCTCAGCTAGGATCATATAAACTTTTATTATCCCTCAGATAGAAAGAAAATATACCAACCAGGGTTTCTTCCACTGATCCAAGCCTGTATAAAACACGAGGGGGCAGATTTAGCTTAAATTGTGATCCCCCCCCTGTCTAAAACAGTCTGCAATTACCCTTCGTCACAATTTATGCAAACAGTAAACCTTTGGGAGAAGTGGCAACAAATGTGTAACTGATGTGTGCAAACACATCTGGGTGAATGATGCAATCCAATAACGTTCTTGGGAGAGAACAGGAATATAATTGACAGAAAAGATACGCTGAAAACACGAAGCCATCATCAAACGTTGTTTCAGGCCCTTGTGTTTGGAGGCCAACTTAGAAATTATTAAATGTAGCACAATCTGAACCACAAATCTAAAGTATTATTCTATCAGTCAAGAAGTTTGTTGAAAAAACCTGTTTACAGACTATTGGTGAGTAAAACATGAACGTCTACAAAAACTGAGATTGAAGTAAAAACACAATGCTGGAGAAATTCAGCAGGTCAAACAGTGTACATTATATAGCAAAGATAGAGTAAAGTTTTTATTACAGAGTAATGGTGATCCCATGGTGATCTCGTTAGACACCCATGACTGTGTGGCCAGGCACAATTTCAATCCGATCTACAAGTTGGCCACAGTTGTTGGCAATATCACAAATGGCAATGAGAAAGTGTACAGGAGGGAGATAGATTAGCTCGTGAAATGATGTAACGACAGCAACCTTGCGCTCAACTTCAGCAAAACCAAGGAGATGATTGTGGACTTCAGGAGGAAGTCAGGGGAACTTGACCCAGTCATCTTCGAGGGCTCAGTAGTGGAGAGGGTCAAGAACTTCAAATTCCTGGATGTCATCATCTCCGAGGATCTGTCCTGGAGCCTCCATGTTGATGCAATCACAAGAAGGCTTGTCAGCAGCTCTACTTTGTGAGATTCAGTACCCCAAAAAAATCCACCTGTACTGACATAAGCAAGTCACATGATCTGATAAATCACTAAAAAACTAAGGAAAACATTAAAAATGTCCAGGGATAATCGCTCCACATCAAAGTAGTGAAATGATGGTAACTCATCAACGTGCTGACATTTTAATTCTCAGGTAAAATTCTGAATGGGAAGCTCTCGTATTTATTTTAGAGATACAGTAAGGTAATGGGCCCTTCTCCCCCACAACCCCATGCTGCCCAAATACATGCATGTGACCAATTGACCTTCTAACACTTTGGAAACTGGAGCACCTTTGTCATTCATAGAATTGTTAAGCTACCGGCCATGATTTTCTGCACCATTTCCACGAAAGCACAGCAGATACTTGGGCGGTCACCACCTGCTGCCAAAATGTCCCTCCCCTTTAAACTGTGAGGAATGCCAGTTAGGTGAGTTGTCAATCAGTAGCACATCTAAGATTCTTTGGCTTGGCTTCGCGGACGAAGATTTATGGAGGGGTAATGTCCACGTCAGCTGCAGGCTCGTTTGTGGCTGACAAGTCCGATGCGGGACAGGCAGACACAGTTGCAGCGGCTGCAGGGGAAAATTGGTGGGTTGGGGCTGGGTGTTGGGTTTTTCCTCCTTTGCCTTTTGTCAGTGAGGTGGAATCTAAGATTAGCATCTTTCTATGTCATGATGACAAATGCCTGTGGCCAAGTTTGCCTTTCTGTTACTCCCGCATAAACAGGCTACGGGAACCGGACGTGGGCCCACATGTACTGCTTTGCAACCAAGCATGCTCGAGAGAGAGCATGGAAGCATTAAAGAGAATTCAGAGAAGCTTGATTACACTTCATGTCATGGGTGGATCTCATTTGGGAAAAAGAAAGTCGTGGAATAATGATGGGTCTTAAACTGCTGAAAGCCATGGATGACACTGATGGAAGCAGCTTTTTGAGCTGAAACTGTGATTGCAGAAGTATACAATTAGCAAGCCTTAAGCAAGACAAGAGATTAAAAGAGATGATTTTTGTCCCCACAGAGCAGAGGATATAGGCAGTGTACTTCATAAATGTAATACATCTATATCTATTAATTCCTTCAAGAATCTGATAAATATCAAGTGAATAATGAAACGGAAAGATAAGTCACATTGTAGATACTTAAATATTCCTCTGAAGATCCTGCTTCCTGTGCTCCTGTAACTACTGAAATGTCAACTATGGAATGTGCCTGTTCAGTCCTGAATAATGTAGGTCACAATGTAAGATTGATTTCTTGGAATTGCCACAGGGGATGAAGGAGACACAGCATAGGCCTTTATGTTTTACAGAGCAGAGTCACTTCCCTAAGGAGTCTAAATAAATTAAAGTGCCAGCAATGACAGTGCAAATTGTTCATGGCCTGTTGGGAAGATGAGGTAGGAACCATTACATCTTCTTCCATAGTTTTTGCCCTTCCAGTAAATTTTAACATAATGGAACTGCTTTGGGCTGTTAACCTAGACCTCCTTATTCCCAGCCAGTTGGTAAGACAAGAAAGTCCCTTCTTCTTGGTACTATCCTCCTCTAGAATTTCCAATGGAGTAAACGATTAATGACACCACTAGAAGAAAATGTTAACTCAAAGCAAATGTAAACTGATGAATTTGTGCAATTAAATAACATTTCTTACATGTATAATTTGTAAGTTTAACTTGAAAGATATTTTGTTTCTTGCTTATTTTCAGTAAATTAAAATAAGCAATGGAGATACTGGACAGGCAGGAGGGGAGAAGTATAATCTCTATTCTTCTTTGGCTTGGCTTCGCAGACGAAGATTTATGGAGGGGTAAATGTCCACGTCAGCTGCAGGCTTGTTTGTGGCTGACAAGTCCGATGCGGGACAGGCAGACACGGTTGCAGTGGAAAATTGGTGGGTTGGGGTTGGGTGTTGGGTTTTTCCTCCTTTGTCTTTTGTCAGTGAGGTGGGCTCTGCGGTCTTCTTCAAAGGAGGTTGCTGCCCGCCGAACTGTGAGGCGCCAAGATGCACTATTACATGTACGGTAAAATCCCCATTGTCCAGAATTCAAGCAACCAGCAAAAAAATTGCAGAAAATAAGAACGTTTAACATTGGCGTCCCCAGCGGTTAGTTCGCCCATCAGGCAACACACAATCTGCAGCAACCAGAAAATTCACATATCCGGCATATCCACCAATCCCAATCGGTGCCGGATACTGGGGGGAGTTTACGGTATTAAGCAGGTGTAGAAAAATATGCACATTGAACTCCTGATGAAATTCAGCCATTGATATCAACTCAAGGACATTGAAACCCCATGGATAAGGGTCTTAATGCTGAGTAGCAGCTCAGAGGTTGAGCTGAGAGAGAGAAAAAAAATTCTTTTAAGAAAGAAACATTATCCAAGACAAAATGCCAAAATAAATGATGGAATGGATTACTACACATTATATAAGTAGCTCCTGGTCAGGAATTTAGAGTGAAGCAAATTCAATAAACTTGATGTTGGACTTCAACAAGAAAGCCTGCAGACGCTGGGGTTGATGCAATGCACAGTTATGATGGAGAAACTCAGCAACAGGCGTCCGTAGGAAGTAAAATGTTACCAACATTTCAGGCCTGAGCCCACTGTCAGGAACAAGGAAAAGCAGGTGGGTGGGGGGATGGGGAGAAGGAGGGAGGAAGGGGATGGGAGAGGAGCACAGGCAAAATAGGTAAGAGGTCATAAATAGATGGTTAAAGCACCCCGAAATGCTGGAGGAACTCAGCCAGTCTTTCAGCGTCTAAAGGAGGTAAAGATATATTGCCGATGTTTCAGACCTGAGCTCTTCTTCAAGGAATAAGCATTCCTTTCTGTTCCATTCTGCTTATTTCTTGAGAAAGGGCTCAGGCCCGAAATATCAGAGATATACACTATGGGCGCTATAAGACCGGCTGAGCTCCTCCAGCATTTCGGGGTGTTTTTAGCTACAATCAAAGCATCTGCAGACCTCCATGTTTCACTAAGAGGTAATAGTGGGAGGAAGGAAGAGAAAGGGCGGGTCGGTTGGCGTAGCGGTTAACACGTTGCCTTTACAGCACCAACGATCGGGACCAGACCAGACGTTCGAGTCCCACGTTGTCTGTAAGGAGTTTGTACATTCTTTCCTTGTCTGCATGGATTTTCTCCAGGAGCTCCGATTTCCTCCCACCGTTCAAAACGTAGTGGGGGTGTAGGTTAATGGGGTGTCAATTGGACAGCACGGTCTCATGGGCCGAAATGGACTGTTACCGTGCTATATGTCTACATTTTTTTTATTATAAAAGAAACTTAGAAGTGATAGGGGAAGAAGACACAGGGCAAAGAAGGGTAGCTCTCTTTAGGGGGAAGTAATCTAGTCTCTAAACCACCGTCCTGATGATCCTTAGGTAGGATAGCTTGATGAACCAAATCTTATCATTTTCTCCACAGAAGGAAGAACTCAGTAACCTCATGCGGCCCAGTTAGAGTCGTTGTTAGTGCAACGCTGTTACAGCGCCAGTGACCCGAGTTCAAATCCAGCGCTCTCTGTGAGGCATCTGTACGTTCTCCTTGTGTCTTCATGGGTTTCCTCTACGTTCTCTGGTTTCGTCCCACTGCAAAAATACACCAGGATTGTAGGTCAATTGGATGTAATTGGGCCAAATGGGTTTGTTACCATACTGTATGTCTAAATAAAAATAATGAATTTGCCCCCAAACTGAAAATCACACAATCGCCAGCTCGCTGCTCTTATTTCCATAGACAGACAAATTTAATATAAAATTTCCAGAAGAACCAAAATGATAGGAAGAATGTTTTTTTTTAAATTTAAGCATATTTATTGTTGTAATTAGAAATGAATACCTTTAAAAAGTGGTGAAAATCAATCTCGCTTGATTTCAGAAGGAAGATGAATACCTGGAAAGGAAATAGCTGCAGAATACAGAATTGCAGCTAATTCTATTTCCCAGAACAGCGAAGATGGGCTTAATGGCCTCCCATTCGCTGTGGAATTTGATGATTCTACACTTGGCAGAAACTGAATACAGGTTCAAAAAACTTCTAATGGTTCCACCAATATTAGCATCAAGGGACAAGAGTAAAAGAATGTTTTCATAAATAATTTTCTGACGTCAAAATTTACTCATTCTGTAAAGATGGCATTTTCAAGCATGCTATAGAACAGATAAGTTGCTTTGTTCAAACATCTGTCCATTGTTATTCCGGCTACAAACTGTGAAATTCCAGAAGATAGCATCAGTCGTATCAGATAATCTTATGTGATGACACAAGTTAATATCATTTGCCTAAACGAAATCTTCTGAAATCACCACTGGAAGGAAAAAAAACATCCCTGAAAGTGCCAAGGAAGGGTGAAAACTACTGTGACACAGGAAATGGTGGAAGCAAAACTATTAGCTCATGAGACGATTCTCTCCTTTGATAAACGCATTAAAGACAACCAGAGTGGTCAGAGTTGTAATTCATCCCCGCAATCTGAAAGAACGGGTCATAGGAGCCCTGGCTCTGGAATAGCAGCACAATTACCGCTGGTTGCTTAGTTATTATCTTGTCAAAGGCTGATTTAAGGCTCGACTCACTGCTGAGTTTTGTCTGCAGGTCCTTGCGGCCAGGAGCCATAATTCCTGGTAGGTTGTTCTGCCTATGCCCTGTTGGGCTGGCGGCCAATACTTGCTCCTGATTGTTCTTATTAACCCCTTTGGAACAGTCACTTAAAGATTCATTAACCTGTGAGACTTGTATCTGTGCCATGTGCCCTCAGCTGCATATCCATGATAAATAACTATGTGGCGTTAATGAAAGTTGGATTTTCACAATTTGAACATGTGTTATTATTTTATTTCAACCAAGTTTCATACACAGTGTTTCAAGTTCATCCTCATGTTTATTGTAGCTGGCACTAAGGTGCAGTGAGAATGTTTCTTTTGTGAGCAGTTGAGCTGTACATCCCATACTGATCAAACATTGTGCTTTATGTAGCAAAAAAGATATTGTACACAACTAACATTTTGGGCTTGAGCCCTTCATCAAGGTATGGGCAAAATGTGGGCAGGCACTCGAACAAAATGGTGCGGGAGGGACAGGTGGAGGAGGTAGTGTGAAGAAGGGAAGGAGGGCATGGGGAGGAGGGATGCCGCCGTGAATGGAAAGGGAAGGGGGTGGAAAGGTGGAGGAAAGGGAAGGGAGGGAGAACGGAGAGCGGGCTGGCAGAAACCGGAAAAGTCGATGTTACTGCCATCCAGTTGGAAAATGAAGTGTTGTTCCCCCAATGTACGAGTGTCTTGGTGGGTTAGTACATGAGGCTCTTGGCCGGATGGAACATGAGACATCTCATGGTCAACACTTGATTTTTCAGGAACATCCTAAGAACCTTAAGCTGCCCTCTTATCCCCATCTCAGTACCATTGATGTTAACAGTGGATTGAGCTCCACCATCTTCTGCAATTCTATGTCTAGCTCCTTCATCTTGCAGACGTCAAAGAAGAAGTTGTTGTCCTGGCACCATGCCGCTAGCCCCATTCTATATTCCCACTCATCGTTGTTAGGGAAATGTATGTGTGCAACAGTGGTTTTGGCTTTAACTCCCACTGAAGAAACTTGGGGGACACCATCATTGAAACTCTGATCCAGTATGTACTGATAGAGTGCTAGTGCTAATCCTGACCACTAGAGGGAGTCAAAAGATGAGCTGTTGTAGATTCAAAATGGATGCCTCCATGAGGCCTTGTCTGGGTGCATCTTTAGCTAATAAATATAGTTGTTTTAAAAGAACCCAAGTTCCTTATTACAATAAAAGAAACACCACGCAGTGCTCAGGGAATGCAGCACTGTTTTCAGCTTGATTTTTGAATAAAATTTGTACCTGAATTCCTCTATCGCTTCTCTAACGATGTCAAAGATCCTGTATAACTATTAATTTGAGTGGCCGAGAGTGTTGATGTTGGTATAGTGACTATTGTTTATCTCTCAATTAACCAATAATCTCGTCATTATCACAATTCTGTTTGTGGGCCTTGCTGATTGCAATATGCCTCCCATATTAAAAGAGAGATTTCCATGACAAAGACTACTTAATTGTGGGAGTCCATGAGTGATATGTAGTCAGTGATGGAAAAGCAGAGAGAGTGAGGAGGGAATGCCTGCTGGGTTCTCAGAAGCCATTTCATGTACCCGGAGGGACACTGACTATGGATTGAATATGGCTGGGTCATTTTTGACTAGTTATTTCAGGATTGGTGATGAAGTGGCTTAATGGCTGGTAAAGGCAGCGCGTTCACAGTAGTCGTCAGTGTGACAGAGCCAACGACCCGTGTTCAAATCCTGCATTGGCTATAAGGTGTTTCTTCATTCTCTCCGTGCTTGCGTGAGTTTTCTCCTTGTGTTCCGGTTCCCTCCCACCTTCCAAAGACATACGGGGATGTAGATTAATTGGTGTATTTTGGGGGGGCACAGGCTCGCGGGACAGAAGGACCTGCTATCATGCTGTATGTCTAAATTTAATTTAAATTTAACACGACTCTGATCTGAAACATCCCAGCAGAGGATTGACCTGGAGCAAAGACATAAGCAGGGCAAGCAGAGGACAACGGCATTTTCAGAAGAAGTCTGACCTATTTATAAATGTTAGGACATAGATATGTGAATATCTGTTTCGTTGAAACATCGCATTTTTCTTGGACTAATTGAATATTTATTTAGCTATTGCTTTGTATTTATTATCTCTTTTTCTGTCTTGGCATATTGCGGTTATTTAGTTTATACAGCAGAGTTGGTATACCTTACTCCGCAGCTGTACCAGGTAACAACCTTGCTGCATCTGTGCGTAGGTATATGACAATAGAAATTCATCATTTCACCTCATAACCAATTCATTTGACTATATTGACATTTTTAGGTGCTCTATATGCCACAGTCCTAGATCCTTGAGAACCCGTTTGTTATCTAATCATGGAACAGTAACTTGCACTCATCTCACTACATGTTACCTTGCTTTGAATGCCTGTCTTCTTCATCAGTCAGAGCTGTGTGTAACTTTAGCCAGCCTGGCACTGTTCCCTTCTGGTTTATCCCAACAAGAATCTAAAGATTTTCTTGAAAGCGTCAGGGATTTTGCT